>NW_011502987.1:2329-6433 GCF_000495115.2 Populus euphratica | reverse complement strand
ATTTATTTATATTTGTTCAACTAAATATTTTTTTTCTTTATCCGTTTATTCTGTATAAAATACTAATCAAACATAATCTAAAAGTGTACTTTTGTCAATAATTGGAAAATATAAATGAAAATTATTAAGATTTATTTAAAGCAATTAACAAAAATTCAATAACAAAGACTAGAAGGAAAATAATTATCCAGGTTTTTACAAACATGTGCATATATCCCATCATTAACATTTTTTAGCTTGATATATGTTTGAACTGGACAAATAATTATAGTTTATTTATGTTGTACATATTTTATTTTAAAGGATTGTTTAAATAGTAGTAGTTAAAGAAGTATGCTTATTTCTAAAAATGCTTATTGGTGTTGTCCTGTTAATTAGATTAACATGGATGATCGATCATGGATGTATCGTCGTCTTATGGATGGTCGCCTTCGTCCTGAATACATTACCGGTGTTAGAAGATTTATCAATTTTGCATTTTCAATTGATAAAAATATATCTGGGGGAAAAATTAGATGTCCTTGTGTGAGGTGCAAAAATCAAAAGTTTTTAAAGGAAGATGATGTTTGTAAACATCTATTGACAAAAGGTTTTATACCTTGTTATGAAAATTGGACAGTACATGGGGAGCCTTATGTTGCAGAACCAATATTGGCTGGACCTTCATCAATTGGAATGAGTCATGTTGTGAATGATGTTTGTCTAGAGAATCCATATAGAAATCTAGTTATAGATGCAATGGGGGTTGGTGATGCATTCTATAACGATAACGTGTCTAGTCCTATGGTAGTAGGGGAAATTCCAAATCCGGAGGCAACTAAATTTTTTAATCTTTTGAAAGCTGCGGAGGAGCCGTTATGGGATGGGTGTACCAAGCAATCCAAATTATCTGCTTGTGTACAATTGCTTAATATGAAGTCAACATTTAATTTGACTCAGAATGCCTTCAACAATTTTATTGATTTCACAAAAAGTTGCATGCCTAATGATGAAAATTTGGTATCAAATTTTTATGATGCCAAGAAATTTATGCGACCACTTGGACTTGGTTATGAGAAATTTGATGTGTGTCCTAATTATTGTATGTTGTACTATGGGGCTGATGCAATGAAAACAAATTGTGATTTTTGTGGAAGTTCACGATACAAACCTAGAAATCCAACTAGTAAAGGTTCCAATAAGGCAGAGAAGCAACTTCGATACTTTCCCTTAACACCAAGGCTTCAAAGACTGTTCATGTCTCCATATCATGCCAAAGATATGACATGGCATCATTTTCACAAGTCAGATAATGGGGTTATGGTGCACCCATCTGATGGGGAGGCATGGAAGGAGTTTAATCGTGTTCACTTCAGCTTTGCATCAGATCCGAGAAATATTCGATTAGGGTTGTGCACTGATGGGTTTTGTCCATTTGACATGTCTTCAAATACATACTCTTGTTGGCCAGTAATTGTGACTGTTTATAATTTGCCTCCATGGAAGTGCATGACTAGACCATTCATGTTTTTGACAATGCTGATTCCTGGGCCAAAGAATCCGGGTAAAAAGCTTGATGTTTTTCTAAGACCTTTGATTGATGAGTTAAAGAATTTATGGTCTGTTGGTGTTGAAACATATGATGTCTACAGAAAAGAAAATTTTCAATTAAAGGCAGCTTTGATGTGGACCATTAGTGACTTTCCAGCATATGGCATGTTATCGGGGTGGAGTACTCATGGAAATCTGTCTTGTCCTTATTGTATGGAGCATAGCAAGGCTTTTAGATTAAAAAATGGACGGAAAACTACATTTTTTGATTGTCATCGACGATTCCTACCCATGAACCACCCATATAGACATCAATCTGATAAGTTTTTGAAAGGAGTAATTGAAAGGCTCCCTCCTATACCTCGTCCATCTGGTTTGGAAATGTTAAATGAAGTGTCCAAGTATACTGAGGGACATATTGGAGGTTCATCATATAATGTTAAAATTCCGGGATTTGGTGTTAAACACAATTGGGTGAAGAAGAGTATTTTCTGGGAGCTTCCATATTGGCATACAAATTTGATTCGTCATAATCTTGATGTCATGCATATTGAGAAAAATGTCTTTGACAATATTTTTTATACAGTAATGGATTGTCCTTATAGAAGCAAGGACAATTTAAAAGCTAGGTTGGATATTCAATTGTATTGTCATAAGCCAAATTTACATTTGCAACAAGATATGAGTGGTCGGGTTTACAAACCTAAAAGCACTTATTGTCTACACAAGAAACAACAACAAGAAGTGTTGTCATGGATGAAGGAATTATCATTTCCTGATGGTTATGCTTCAAGCATTTCACGATGTGTGAAAGAGGCACAATGTAAGGTTTCGGGGATGAAGAGCCATGATTGTCATGTCTTCATTCAAAGACTTCTTCCAACCGCTTTCCGACCTTACTTACCTAGGCCATTGTGGGAGGCATTAACTGAACTATCCGTATTTTTTCGAGATATTTGTTCAACAAATTTAAATGCCCAGCACATGGAGTTAATGCAGATGAATATAATTGAAATAATTTGCAAACTTGAAAGGATTTTTCCTCCATCCTTCTTTGACTCCATGGAACACTTGATGATACATCTACCTTACGAGGCAAAAGTTGGTGGACCAGTTCAATATCGATGGATGTATCCATTTGAACGGTATGTTTCATACTATGTTCATTTTATTCATTTTTTTTTTAATAAACTAATTGAAAAAAATGATATAGGTATATGTTTTATTTGAAGAAGAAAGTTACCAATAAAGCTAAAGTTGAGGGTTCCATATGTGAAGCGTACTTGATTGATGAAATTACCAATTTTGCATCTCATTATTTTGGTGATGACGTGCAAACAATTTGGAATCGAGTTCCACGGAATGATGATGGTGGCCTTAAAAGTGTAGATGGATGTCTCTCTATTTTTTCCTATCCAGGAAAAAAATTATCCAAAAGATTTTATAGAAGGCAGTTGTCACATGCTGAAATGCAAATTGCGCATAACTATGTGATATTCAATTGTCAAGAACTGAAGCCTTATTTAGAGTAAGTATGAAATATTATTTTTTACTAAATTTCTAATAATTTATTATTAACTTTAACATTTTTTAAATATTAGGCAATGCCGTCAAGAGCTAAAGTCACAACAACCATATGCGAGTGATGGTGAAATTGAAAAATTATGCGAAGTGATCTTTCCAAATTGGTTAAAAAATAATGTAAGTATTTTAATAAAATTAATTTATATTTTATGTCAATTAGTTACTTTAAAAATATTATTAATCTCTTTTAAATTATTATTTCTTATGGAGTTAACTATTATGCTAGGTGGAATACCAATCTAATGGAATTCAAAATCAGCTCTTTGGACTTGCTATGGGCCCTTCAACTTCAGTGAAATGCTATAATGGGTATTATGTGAATGGTTTTAAATTTCATACTCAACGTTATGGTCGTTTTAAAAAGACAATGAATAGTGGAGTTTGTGTGAAAGGAAGTTGCTATGATGATAATGAACGTGATTATTATGGAATGCTTAAAGAAGTTGTCCGGCTAAAATACTTAGGGAGTAAGTGCAAGTTATTTATGTTTAGATGTAATTGGTATGATACAAGACGAGGAATTAGAGTGCATCCTTCGAATGGTTTGGTTGAAATCAAGCATACATCTCGACTACAAGGAAATGAAGATTTTGTGCTAGCACAACAATGTCAACAAGTCTACTATACATATCCACCTGGTAATAAATCATCTGAATGGTGGACGGTTATTAAGACAATTGCTAGAAGTCGTTATAATGTTGACATGGGTGAATTTATTAAAGATGCCAACAATGTAACATCATTTGATGTTGATCAATCAGATGAGATTTCTCAACCATGTTGTGTCCTTCCTACTCAAACACTTGATGATCCAAATATACTTGTTGAATCATCTTATTATGAAGAAATCGGGCAACATGAATTGCTTCAACTTGACATAAATTGGGGAAACAAAGATGATGAAGAAGAAGAAGATGATGGTGACGTTGATGGTGATGGTGATGGTGACGATGATGGTGATGGTGATGATGATGGTGATGGTGATGGTGA
>NW_011502987.1:0-2246 GCF_000495115.2 Populus euphratica | reverse complement strand
GAAGAAGAAGATGATGATGATGAGGATGAGGATGATTGTTATGGTGGTGATGGTTAGGAGTGATGATAATAATGAGTAGCGCAAGTTATTATATTTTGTAGTATATGTAATGAATTATCTTTAATATATGTATGGATAATTTCATATTATTTGACAATATTTACTTTTTCAATGTTCTTTATTTATTATTTTATCATAGTGTGTTATGTATCACATTACATATATCATTTTCATTGACCTTTGAAAAAATTTCTAACCTTTCAAGTATCAATATTTAAATTGTGATTCTGATGTTATATTTTATTTAAAAAATTTCTAACCTTTCAAGTATCAATATTTAAATTGTGATTCTGATGATATATTTTATTTTGTGATTTATTTTCTTGCTTATAGATGTTGAAGAATGAATGAAAAGGTTTTTCCTACTCAGTGTTTGATTTATAGGAACAAACATTAAGGTAAGTATACTCATAAATTTTGATTTCTGCTTAATTAATTATTTAGATTTTTATTTTTATTATTGTTTGTGTTAATTGGCTTTTGATAATTTAAACTTCATGGCTGATTTTTATCATTGCAAGGAATGCTTACTGAAAATATTGTGAATCTTTTGTTCCTCATAGTTTAATTATAAGCTAATTTATTGTTATGTGTATATATTCATATCATAATGTATATATTTTTTCTGGTTTTTAGCATGCCTCGACGAGGATCCATATTAGATTCTAGGAGTGACAGGTCCACATCAAGGAGTGATAGGTCCACTTCATCCAAATCATTTCAAACTACATCAAGGCATAATAACAAAGGATCTACATTTCATCAACCTGTGTATCAGAATGCAAATGAGTATTATATACCTACTTTGGGGAGTACACATCCTCCTCAACGTGATTATGGGAGGGTTGATGCATATCAATATTGTGAGGGCTTTCGTTTCCAAGATTTGCTTCAAACTCAAGGAGGTTTCTCTCGAGATAACCAATTTGTTTATGGAGGACATAATTTGTATAGGAGTTATGAGAGAGTTAATGGTGATGATGATGATGTGAATGTTAGAGATGAAGACGAGGGAGACGATAGTAATGAGAGAGGTGTATATGATGAGGATCAAGATGGTGTTCCATCATATCATGGTTCAACATGTTCTCCACACAATTATGATCAAAGTGTTAAAAGGAAGGGTTTTGACACGCCAATAGATCCAATAACAAGAAAAAAAGAGCTTTGTTTGTATGGAACAACAGAGTAAGTTCAAACTTTTAAAAACAAACTTGTTAAGGTTATATTTTCAAGTATGAAAAAAATTACTTATTATTGTGTAATTATTTGTTTAATATCAAACTTATTAAGGCTATATTTTTAGGTATGAAAAAAATTACTTTTTATTGTGTAATTATTTGTTTAATATAAGTTTGTTATTATATATTTTCAGGTTCAATAACGCATCGTGTGGACGTGCAATCGGAGATATTTTGAGGTCCAATTTTAAGGGAGCATGGCACTCTTGGGAGAAAGTAGATTCAATGTGCAGGGATGAACTGTTTAAAGAGTTTAAGGTAAGAACCAATACTAATTTCTATAATATTCTTTTTAATTTTGATAACTTTAATGTAGGATTATGAAAATTATCAATTAGCTATGATTGATTTGTGTTATAATTTGTACTTATTTCATGTTTACTTTTTAATATCATTTAATTTCTATAGTTATTACATCATCTTGCAAATTTTGAACAAGATAACACAATATGTTAATTATTTATATAATTTGAAATTTTGTGCACTTTTTTTACTTCGTATATATATTACTTGGTAGAAAAAATATTCTTTTCCTGAGGAAGATGAGTCGATTGTTCGTAATATTTGGGAAGATAAGGCAAGGATAGCTTTGAATCAACAATTAACACGAGCTCGCAAGAAAGCCATGTCTAAAGAAAACACTACAAATATTATAGATTGCCTTGATAAAGGTCCTACCTGGATAAATAATGATGACTGGAATCAAATGATCAAAGATGTTTGGTCCACCCCTGAATTTCAAAGGAGGTCTGAATCTGCTAGGAGGAATCGATTAACCAAAACAGATGGCAAAATAAGCACTCATTCTGGAGGAACAGTGTCATTTGCATCATATCGAGCTAACATGGTAAGAATTTTTTTTTTAATGCTTAAGATAAGAAATTATAATTTGTATTTTTATCTTTTATAATATTTATTAATCTTGAAAGCAAGAGGAAGCTGGTG
>NW_011502833.1:461-16030 GCF_000495115.2 Populus euphratica | reverse complement strand
AAGACATGGCCAAACTTAAAAAAGAGATGTCGGTGCAATCCAAATCGGAACACTGTTCTGTAATTGGGTCATATCTGGAGCTATAGATCTCAGATTTAGGTCTACGTTATATGGATTGGAAAGGTAAGACATAGGCCTACAACTTTCATATGGAGCCCAAGATCTAAAAAGGCCATTTTCAAGTCCAAATTATAGCAACAACAAAGAAGCCCGAATCTGTCCTCTAGCCTGAGCACTGTTCAGTATTTTGGCCATATCTGGAGTTTTAGAAGTTGAAATGAGCTGAATTATTTACACAAGAAAGCTGACATAATTGCCTACAACTTTTATGTTTTTGAGTGGCTCCAATTTTGATGTTATCAATGACGTTTTGGGTAGACAAGAGAAGATAAGGATTGTCACCAAGTCAGGAGTTGGCCACCCACTCATCAATTAGTCATCAAATCAAGTTTATGTCTTTCATTTCCTTTCATTTACTTAGTTAACTCTTATCTTATTTATGTTCTAAGTTTATGCCTTTCATTTCCTTTCCTTTACTTAGTTAACTTTTATGTTCTTATTTTGTTTATCTATTTTGCTTTCTTTCATTATGTCTAGCTAAGTTAGTTATGTCAAGGTGAAAAGGTTACACTAATGGTGTAAGAATAAGTATAGTGTAAACTCAATATGGACTTTAATGTTTGATACTAACATATTTTGTATTTAACTTAATATGGACTTTAATGTTTGATACTAACATGTTTTGTATTTGTTATCTTGTTCACTCTTTAATACTTTGCTTGTTAAATGATTAATCTTGATTTATGTTGTATAACACTTGGTACAACAAATGCTTGGCACTTTCATAACCCATACTGTATGGTATAACTGACACCTGAGCTATGAAAAGAACTTGATTTGTTGTTAACATAAGTTATAATCATGAATGCTTGACGAGATTTACAAGTATTAGCATTAATTGAATAAGATGACTAATGTAATCATGTTAACAATATATAATCTGATTGGAACCTCCTTTGTGTGTGGTTTCCAATTGACTAATAAGAGTTTATACTATACTTGTTTGACATACCATTAGTGGATCCTCTAACTTTGACATTTATTATTATCGTTGTTAAATCTTTACGTTAATATTCCATCTCAAAGTTCTCATCTTCTTCTTCTTTATTATTATTATTATTATTATTATTAGTACTATTATTATTAGTACTATTATTATTATTATTATTGTTATTATTATTACTATTATTATTATTGTTGTTGTTGTTGTTATTATAGTTGTTGTATTATTATTATTTATAATTTGTACAATTAACCTCTCTGTGGTTCGACCCCGGTCTTGCCGGTTATTTATTACTTCGACACTCCTGCACTTGGGAGAAGACATCAATCTTTTGGTCGTGTCATTCTCCATTAAGTCCACTAATCAATAGTTAGCCACTACATCAATTATCAATTACCACATGAATAGTTCTGAATTTTAGCCTATAAAAGGAGGCATTTTCTATTCATTTGGGCATTTTGTTTTCCATATCAAGATCATGTTCTTGCTCTCTCTTTATATTTTTGTAATGCTTAAGTTTTGCTTTCATTAATCTCTTGTTTATGCTTTTCATTTCCTTTACTATACTTCGTTAACTTATATCATGTTTATGTTCTTGTATTGTTTCTTTATGTTTTTCTTCTTCATAATGTCTAGCTAAGTTAATTATATGAAGGTGAAAAGGTTTCACTAATAGTGTTGGGATATGTATAATATAAACTCAATATGGACTTCAATGCTTATATCCTAAACAATTTGCTATTAACATATCTTATTGTTTTTATCTTATTAATTCTTAATACCTTACTTATTAAATGGTTAATCTAGATTTGTGTTGTATAACACTTGGTACATCAAATACTTGATCCTTCATAGTCTTCGGCCGACATTGTTATTATGAGAGGAACTTGATTTGTTGTCAACATAAGTTAGCATCATGAGTACTTGATAAAATTTATAAGTATGGTGTTATGTAAATAAGATGATTAATATGATCATGTTGATAATTAATAAAGAGTTTATATCTTACTTATATCTAATACTATTAATGTATCCTCTAACCTTGACATTTGTTTTTATCATTGTATAATCTTCACATTAATCTTACATCTCAAAGTCATCTTTAACTTATCTTCACCACCACATCATCATCATTGTTGTTATTGTTGTTCTTATTATTATTATTACTATTGTTGTTGTTGTTGTTGTTATTTATAATTTATATAGGTAACCTCCCTGTGGTTCGACCCCAGTCTTGCCGGATTATTTATTATTTTAACACTCCTGCACTTGGGATAAGACATCAACTCTTTGATCGTGTCAGCCAACACCAAAATCTATTAAAAATGTTAGATCATTCTTAGGATATGCTAGTTTTTATAGAAGGTTCATCAAAGATTTTAGTGTAATATCTAAGCCCTTTAGTAACCTTCTAACAAAGGATAATATTTTTGAATGGACTGAACATTGTGAAGAAGTCTTTGTTAAACTTAAAAACTTGCTTACTTGTGCTCCTGTCATTCAACCTCCTGATTGGTTATTACCTTTTGAAATAATGTGTGACGCTAGTGATTATGCCGTAGGTGCTGTTTTGGGATAAAAAAAAAGAAAAGAAACCTTATATGATTTACTATGCAAGTAAAACTTTAAATAGTGTTCAAATGAATAACACCACAACTGAAAAAGAATTACTGCAGTAGTATTTGCATGTGAAAAATTTAGGTCTTATCTTGTTGGCTCACCTGTTGTTGTTTTAATGATCATGCAGCATTGAAATATCTTCTTTCCAAGAGAGATTGAAAGGCTAGAATGGTGCGGTGGATTTTGTTACTTCAAGAATTTGATATCAAAATCAAAGATAAGAAAGGCACCAAAAATGTTGTCACAAATCATTTATCAAGATTGACAACAAATTCGAAAACTGACATCACACCAATCTATGACTACTTTCCGGATGAATCTTTACTTTCTATCTCTACAATACCTTGGTTTGCTAATATTGTCAATTTTCTTGTTTTAGGATAATTGTCAGCTCATTAGAGTACCCAAGATAAAAGAAAGTTCTTGAACAAAGTGAACTTTTATTGGGATAACCCATATTTATTCAAATATTGTCTTGATCAAATATTTTTAAGATGCATTCTCGACAAGGAGGTAAGTAGTGTCATTAAATTTTGTCATTTTGAGGTATATGGGCCATTTCTCATCAAGAAAGACAACTGTAAAAATCTTACAAATTGGATTTTACTGGCCCACCATATTTAAGGACTCACATGCATTCTGCATATCTTGTGAAAATTGTTAAAAGTTGGGATCTATTTCAAAACATCACATGATGCCTTTAAATCCTATTCTTGTCATTGAGATCTTTGACTATTGAGGTATAGATTTCATTAGTCCATTTCCTCCATCATTTGGTTTCTTGTACATATTAATCGTAGTAGATTATATTTCAAAATGGATAGAGGCAATTTCAAGTCGAAACAATGATCACAAAACAGTAATAAAGTTTTTGAAAGAAAATCTTTTGAGTCGATTTGGAATCCCTTGAGCCATGATAAGTGATGGTGGAACACATTTCTGTAACAAGCCATTTAAGTCTTCAATGAGGAAATATGGACTCACACACAAAGTTACCACCCCTTATCACCCTCAAACAAATGGACAAGTAAAGCTTGCTAATAGGGAGATCAAACATATTTTAGAGAAAATAGTGAACCTTAATAGGAAAGACTAGTTTTTAAGACTTAATAATGCACTTTGGGCTTATCGAACTGCTTATAAAACACCATTAGGTATGTTACCTTATAAAGTAGTCTATGGAAAACCTTGTCACTTGCTTGTGGAACTTGAACATAAAACTTATTGGGCTATTAAATCTTTTAATTAAAATATTGATGATGCTAGTCAATTGCGAAAATTACAAATAAATGAGCTTGAGGAAATAAGAAATGATGCATATGAAAATTCAAGAATTCATAAAGTAAGAATCAAAGAGTTTCATGATAAGAAAATACCGAGAAAAACATTCAATGTTGGCCAAAAAGTCTTACTTTATAATTCTCGACTGCATTTATTTCCTGAAAAACTAAAATCAAGATGAAGCGGTCCTTTTATTGTGAAACATATGTATCCATATGAGGCCTGTGACATTAAGAATCCAAAGAATTGCAATGTTTTCAAGGTAAATGGACATCGTTTGAAAGTTTACTTTGATAATTTTTCAGTTGAAAATAAATCTATTGAATTGGGTGATCCTGTATATAAAGATTGATTTTTTTTCCTCACATTGTTTTTATGTTTCTTTTTTAGTGATTTTTGCTAGTTTCTCTCACCCAATCAAATGGCGACTAACGGTACTCCGTGACTTAAATTGGTTCTTTTAGTTTCCTATAATAACTGATATCTGTGTATATATTTTTGCAATTCTTTGAATCTCTCTTCCAATTCTCATTTGAAAATGGACACTAATCTTGAAAAATAGAAAAAGTATTTTCCCGCTCTATCTCAGAATGCAATTACAAAACTTTACCGTGCTAGATGTGCAAGATTGAGGTTGTTAATGAATCATGGAATTCTTAAAGATATTCGCTGGTTGATTGAAGCAAAGGTTCGATTATCAGGTGAGTCCTTTAATTCCTTCATTTCACACATGCTTGGAATAGGTAAAAGCACTTTTGCAAAGAACCGTCGTGCCAAACGACTGAAAGTCTGTCACAGATGTGTGAGATGGACTTGTAATGCAAAATGTTGTTCTTTAAGAATGATATTTGTAAATCGTGAAGATAAAATTAAGGATGACCTAACTAAAGAGTCTTTAGATAATCTTCTATTGACTCTTGAGACGCACCCTAGTCAAGATGTGCATCATGCAATTTATGATTTATGACCACAATTCCATAAAGAACACACTCGACATAGTCTTGAGAATCTGATTAAAAAAGACCCTGTTTGCTAGTTTTTAATAAAACTGGATGGGAAGCCTATTCCCGACCCATAGAAGGTGTTTAAGCCGTTCTTGGACATCAAACCAAGGGAAGATATGAACCACAATCACAACTAGCTATACATACACATGTTTTTTAAAAAATAAATAAATAAAAAGAGAGAGAGAGAGAGAGAGAATGTGTAAGACTCCAGCTGACCTATATATAGGTGGTATGATTGCCTTTTTAATTTCTCATCTATAAAATCCTCTCTTCCTTCCTTTCATTTCTACTCGACCCATACATTTAACAAATATAGAAGTGTGTAGAAATGACAAGTTTCTCAGGACATCACATAAGAAATATTTGTGTTTTCGGTGGATCTAGTCTTGGGAAAGAAAATGATTTTTTAGAATAAGCAAATCATCTTAGTCAGGTGCTAGATGAGAGAAAGATTCATTTAGCGTATGGGGGAGGCAGTCTTGGGTTAATGAGAGGTGTGCCAATAGCTATATTTTTAGGAGGTAGTCAAGTTTTGGAGGTCGTCCCCAAAGCTTTAACACAAGGGGACATCATTGGAAAAACAATTGGAGAGGAACTTTAGGTCTCCACAATGTCTGCTCGAAAGAATGCAATGTTTAACCATGGTGATGCCTTCATTGCCTTACCAGGTGGTCTGGGCATATTGGAAGAGATCTTTCATATTTTCTCTTGGGCCCAACTATACATTCACCATAAACCCACAGGTCTGTTAAATTTTAATGGTTATTATGATAAGTTATTGTCATTTCTTGATCATGCTATGGAACAAGAATTTTTAACATCTTTTGCACAACAAATCATAATCTCTACTGCTACCGTTGAACAATTGATTGACTAACTACAATCTTTCATTCCTATAATTGATCCCTCCATGAGTTGTATTAATTGGTCATCTAAGGAAAGCCGTAAAAAGCTTAGATTGGATTTCAATCTTTATTTGTGAATCTTTGTGTCTTTTGATTTTATTAATAGCATAATATTTGTGTTTTGTTATTTTTTATATTTGTTTCAGTGTGTTTCAGGTTTGTCAATATTCATTATTTCAAGTGATGTCTTTTGTACTCTATCTTTCTACCTTAAAACATTAAGAACAATGTCTTATTTTAGTTGGGGGGAGAGGGTAGTAGTTGACAAAAAAAATTAACTAACTGTGTTTTCTATTTTATAAAGCATGTGCAAAATTATTGTTACTAGGATGATAGAGTAAATGAGCTCTTTTGTTAAAGTAATTCTTGAGACCCATCTTAGTAACCGTTCTTAACAGGGTCTATTATAATACTTCTTAAAATATTCAGGTTTACAAACTCTCATATTGTTATCACTTAATTCTACTTATATGCTCATTTAACATGTATTTTAAAACCTTAATTTTCACACACATACTTTAACATATGATTGTGGGTTGCACGTTGGATTATTACATTATTTATGTTCTTTTGTTAAAAGTGACAACTAAGGGAAAGGGATAGTATATAATTTAAAAAAATAAAAAAACAAAAAAAAGAGAAAAAAATGATGATATTAAAAATGTAGATAAGTTTGGTTTCGTAGCCTCCCTAACCTAAGCAATTAAGCCCGAAAGGGTGTTTTAACATCTAATACCCTAAAGTCAATTGACTTGGGAGCTATTACCCTAAAGAAAATCAAACATTGCACTATCTATATATCAGTTTTGGCAACCCAAGTTACTAAGCTCGTAGGGGTGTCTCAACACCTAATGCCCTAAGACCAACTGGTTTGGGAGTCATTAGTTGAAAGGTTGCTACATGGGTTAAAGATGCATGGTGTTTTAAGTTATATGTATATATATTAAAAAAAAAACAAAAATAATAATCTCAATCCAAGGAAGTTAACCTTAAACATTAAAACAAAAATTTTGTTTTCTTTCAAGAAAGGCCCCATAACTATGTGTTGATATATTGAGTACAAAAGAAAGGTTTATTAATATCTTGTTTAAGAGGTATTGAGCAGATATATCAATTTAATGAGAGTTTATTTATCTGAATAGATTAATGGAAGTTGAATGATGAATACCTTGCTTTGTGAAATTTATAAATTGTTTTTCTATTTTAACATTTTGATTACTAGGGACTAGTAATAAGCTGGTTAGATGGTGTGATTATTATTTAAAAGTGTATTTGTATCAAGGTTTTATATCATTATTTTGCACTTGAAGTATCAATAACTCCTTAACTAAAACATGTTTTATAATAACATATCTAATAACATAAGATACCTTTAATTTATGGTAAATGTTCATTTTAAATGCAAGACTATAACATAAATGAAATGATTGATTGATCAATTTAAGAACTGAAATTGAAAGGACAAAGAGATGACCAAACTTAGAAAAGAGATATTGGTGCAGTCCAAACTAGAATATTGTTCGGTAATTGGGTCATATCTGGAGTTGTAGATCTCGGATTTAGGTCTACTTTATATGAATGGAAAGGTAAGACATATGACTACAACTTTCATATAGAGCTCAAGATTTTAAAAGGCTATTTTCAAGTTCATATTGTAGCAATAACAAAGAAGTCTGAATTTGTCCTACAGCTCACGCACTGTTCAGTCTTTGGCCCATATCTGGAGTTTTAGAAATCCAAATGACTTTTATTTTTTTTCCTGGGAAGATGAGATAATTTTATACAACTTTCATTTTTTCAAGTGGTTCTAGTTCTAATGTTATCAATGACGTTTTGGGCAAATAAAAGAAGATAAGGATTGTTACTAAGTCAAGAGTTGGTCACCCACTCATTAATTAGTCATCAAATCAATAGTTTCTAATTTTAGCCTATAAAAGGAGGCATTTGTCGTGCATTTAGGCATCTTGGTTTCCATATCAAGATCATGCTCTTGCTTTCTCTCTTTGTATTTTTTATATTGCTTATGTTTTGCTTTCATTAATATCAAGTTTATGTCTTTCATTTCATTTCCTTTACTTAGTTAACTTTTATCTTATTTATGTTCTTATTTTATTTATTTATTTTTCTTTCTTTCATTATGTTTAGCTAAGTTTATTATGTCAAGGTGAAAAGGTTACACTAATGGTGTAAGAATAAGTATAATGTAAACTCAATATGGACTTTAATGTTCGATACTAACATGTTTTGTATTTGTTATCCTGTTCACTCTTTAATGCTCTGCTTGTTATATGACTAATCTAGAATTATGTTGTATAACACTTAGTACAACAAATGGTTGGCACTTTCATAGCCCATACATACTATATGGTATAAAAGATACCTGAGCTATGAAAGGAACTTGATTTGTTGTTAACATAAGTTATAATCATGAATGCTTGACAAGATTTACAAATATTTGCATTAATCGAAAAAGATAACTAATGTAATTATGTTAATAATTTATATTCTGATTGGAACCTCCTTTGTGTGTGGTTTCCAATTGAATAATAAGGGTTTATACTATACTTGTTTGACATACCATTAGTGGATCCTCTAACCTTGACATTTATTGTTATCATTGTTTAATCCTTACGTTAATCTTCCATCTCAAAGTTCTCATCAACTTTTTCTTTTTCCTCTTCTTCTTTTTCTTCTTCTTCATTACTACTACTACTACTACTACTATTTTTATTTTTATTTTTATTGTTATTATTGTTATTATTTTTATTTTTATTGTTATTATTGTTGTTGTTGTTGTTATTGTTGTTATTGTATTATTGTTGTTGCTATTGTATTATTGTTATTTATAATTTATATACTTAACCTCTCTATGATTCGACCTCGGTCTTGTCGGGTTATTTATTACTTCGACGCTCCTACACTTGGAAGAAGAAATCAATCTTTTGGTCATATCACACAACAAACTGAAGGCTTGGCAATTTAAGCTAGTTCTCTTCTTAAAAAAGAAAAAAGAAAACTCTAAAACCAACCAAGGTGCATACCCTTATAGATACTACTCTCACCTTGTACTTATACTCTTGCACATGAACACATTAGGTAATAAAAAAAACCTTTTAAAACTAAATAAAAAAAAAGAAATAACAGAGAAAAAGAGAGTGATGTTTCTAACATAGCCACCCTCCAACCATACGAAACAAAACATGCATCAAACCACGCTAATCATCAACTATGATAGTTTATGCAATGTTAAATCGAGTTCTATAAGGTCTCTCTTCTAAAAAAAGAAAAAAGAAAACTCTAAAACCAACCAAGGTGCATACCCTTATAGATACTATTCTCACCTTGTACTTATACTCATGCACATGAACACATTAAGTAATAAAAAAAACCTTTTAAAACTAAATAAAAAAAGAAATAACAGAGAAAAAGAGAGTGATGTTTCTAAGTAAATAAAAAAAGAAATAACAAAGAAAAAGAGAGTGATGTTTCTAGCATAGCCACCCTTCAACCATACGAAATAAAACATGCATCAAACCACGCTAATCATCAACTATGATAGTTTATGCAGTGTCAAATCGAGTTCTATCATGTCTCTCTTCTAAAAAAAGAAAAAAGAAAAAAGAAAACTCTAAAACCAACCAAGGTGCATACCCTTATAGATACTACTCTCACCTTGTACTTATACTCACGCATATGAACACATTAGGTAATAAAAAAAACCTTTTAAAAGTAAATAAAAAAAGAAATAACAAAGAAAAAGAGAGTGATGTTTCTAGCATAGCCACCCTTCAACCATACGAAATAAAACATGCATCAAACCACGCTAATCATCAACTATGATAGTTTATGCGGTGTCAAATCGAGTTCTATCAGGTCTCTCTTCTAAAAAAAGAAAAAAGAAAAGAAAACTCTAAAACCAACCAAGGTGCATACCCTTATAGATACTACTCTCACCTTGTAGTTATACTCACGCACATGAACACATTAGGTAATAAAAAAAACCTTTTAAAAGTAAATAAAAAAAGAAATAACAAAGAAAAAGAGAGTGATGTTTCTAGCATAGCCACCCTTCAACCATACGAAATAAAACATGCATCAAACCACGCTAATCATCAACTATGATAGTTTATGCGATGTCAAATCGAGTTCTATCAGGTCTCTCTTCTAAAAAAAGAAAAAAGAAAAGAAAACTCTAAAACCAACCAAGGTGCATACCCTTATAGATACTACTCTCACCTTGTACTTATACTCACGCATATGAACACATTAGGTAATAAAAAAAACCTTTTAAAACTAAATAAAAATAAATAAATAACAGAGAAAAAGATAGTGATGTTTCTAGCATAGCCACCCTCCAACCATACGAAACAAAACATGCATCAAACCACGCTAATCATCAACTATGATAGTTTATGCAGTGTCAAATCGAGTTCTATTAGGTCTTTAATAAGCTGCACATGTTGCTAGAAGATTATTCATGATCTAACACACTCATACCTTACACCCTTACCGTTCCTCTATTTTTCTACATTTTAGTCCTCAAAATTAATTTATTATAATATGGTTTTAATTTTCATAATTTAGTCCTTAATTTGTTCTTCTTTTTAGATGAATTTTCACTCATTTTTTCATGTTGAATAGATCTTTATTGTGATTTATTATCTCATTATTTTTATATGTTTTATATAAAACAATTAGGTAATTTATCATATTAAAATTGAATTTACAATTCTTAATTTGTTTGACATCTTAAAAGAACTTTAAATTAAATATTATGCATGATGTATGATCTATAAGGTATTTAATATGTAAAGTTATATTTTTTATCATCAAAATTACCATCATCATCACCATATTATTTTTTTTTATTTTTAAATAATTAGAGGTGTAATATATTAATTTTATTTTTAATATGAAAGCCCTTGAAAAACATTTTAGTAATATGTTACCCTTTTTATGTATGTTAAAATCAAAATAATCATAATTAATTAATATATGAATGACTATGTAAAGGGGCTAATTGGTTAATCTTAATGTATGTATAGTCATATCATTCTTACTTGCTTGATTTGCTTATTGTTTGTAACTTATGCAATTATTTGATGCCATATTGTTTTAGGTTGGTTTAGAAATATCATTATTTTAGGTTGGTTTAGAAATAAGATTTAAGATCATTTTGGTTTCAATGATATGGTTTTTCATGCTTATTGTCTATTTTATTTTTTTTCATTTAATTATTTTTTAGGAATCATGCTTATTTATTTTATTTAATAATTTTTATTTTATTTCTTGAATGTCACTTATTTTTCTTTCTTACATTCCTAACCATAAACTTTTTATTGGGCTTTGAAACTAGTCTTTTTTTTATTTAATTTAAAGAAAATAAAGAATTAAAATATAAAAGAAAACACAAAGAATGGACTTGCATAAAACAATCTTTTAGGTTAGAAATAAATGGTTATAAATAAAGACTTTATTTTTTAGTATATCTTCATAAACACTAAAATATTGAGTGTGACACTATAAAGATTCTATTGGGAAATCTAGAAGGGATAAGTCACATTCTTATTTTACTTTGAAATTGTCTTGTTATGCTTGTTTTTCTGTTTGATATGTTTCATATTCTTGTGTAGTATTTTTATCTTGTGATTACACAAAAATGTCCTTTAATGGTTCTATTGATGTGAGGCCAAGTAAACTTAGAATATTCTAAATCAAGATTTATCTCCAAAAAACAATAAGAATAATTTTTTTTCTCAAATTTAAAGCAAATGGCTAAATTCTATATTTCTTGAATCAAGATTTGAGCCAAATGCTAAAAATTTCTTTTCTTATGGTTTTTATTTATTCTTTTTTCAAGAATTTATTTAATGAAGATCATAAATAACTTTTTTTTTAACTTGATGTTGCAACTAATATTTTTTTAGAGAAGATACTTGTTCTTGTTGGATTCATATGATCTCTAAGTGTTCTAACACGATTATTCTCATTATTCTCATTATTCTCATTATGAATTGATTGGTTATCTTCTTCGGCCATGTTTTCTGAAGAAAATGAGGATTTTCTAGAAAGTCTACCACTTAATGTATGTGTCCAAACTCTCATACAAATACAAAAGAAAAAAAAAGAAAAAAAAAGAAAAAGAAAAAGAAACAACAATTAGAAAAACAAATAAAAGTGAAAATAAAATAAAATAAAATATTTAATTTATACAAGAACTTACCTCCCCGGCAACGGCGCCAAAAACTTGACACGATCAAAGAGTTGATGTCTTATCCCAAGTGCAGGAGTGTCAAAGTAAAATAACCCGGCAAGACCGGGGTCGAACCACAGGGAGGTGAATTATATAAATTACAAATAAAGAAAAAGATTTAAAGAGAATAATAACAGAAAAGGAGTTGAAGAAAGTTTTGGGATGTGATATTGATGTAAGGATTAAACAATAACAAAACATATGTCAAGGTTATAGGATTCACTAATGGTATTTCAAATAAATATAATATAAACTCTTTTTATTACTCAACTAGAAACCACACACAAAGGAGGTTCTAATCGGATGATTTCTCGTTATTAGCTCATTATAAATTACTAACATGATCATATCAATTATCTTATATAAGTAATACCATACTATAAATATCATCAAGCATTCATGTTGCTAGTTTATGTTAACAACAAATCAAGTTTCTATCATAATAACGATTTCGGCCGAAAACTATGAAAGATCAAGCATTTGATGTACCAAATATTATACAACACAAATCTAAATTAAACATTTAATAAGCAAGGTATTAAGAATTAGTAAGATAAAAAGATAAAACATGTTAATAACAATCTTTCTTGGATATAAACATTTAAAGCTCATGTTGAGTTTATATTATACCTATTCTAGCACCATTAGAGAAACCTTTTCACCTTGACATAATTAACTTAGCTAAACATTAAGAAGGAGAAAAACACAAATAAACAATATAAGAACATAAACATAATATAAGCTAACTAAGTATAGGAAAGGAAATGAAAGAGCATAAACAAGAGATTACTATAGCATAAAAGAAAACTTGAACATTACAAAGATGTAGAGAGAAAGCAAGAAGATAACTTTGATCTGAAAATTAATATGACTAAATACATGGACAATGCCTCCTTTTATAGGCTAAGTTTCAGAACTATTGATTGATTGAAGAATTGGTGGGCATCCATTGATTTGGTGGCTGGTTTTTGACATTAATGGCTGCTGTTTTTTTTATATTGTGGGCTGATTTTTGATATTGTTGGCTGGACAAAACGTCATTGCTCACATCAGAATTATAGCCAACTAAATTGTGGAAGCTGTGGGCAATTGTCTCAGCTTTCCATAAAAAAAAACCAGAGCTCATTTGGACTTCTAGAACTCAAGATATGAGCCAAAAACCGAATAGTGCTTGAGCTGTAGGACAGCTTCCGACGTCTTCGTTGTTGCTAAGATTTGGGCTTGAAAACGGCAGAACTGAGTCTTTGACTTCATATGAAAGTTGTAGGTCTATGTCTTACCTTTCCATTGATATAAAATGGACCTAAATCTGATATCTACAGCTCCAGATATGATCAAATTACTGAACGGTGTTCGAGTTTGGAATGCACCAGCAACACTTTGCTAAGTTTGGCCTTCTTTTTATCCTTTCAATTTCAATCCTTACACTCATCAATCAATCCTTTTATTTATGTGATAGACCTGCATTTAGGATGAACATTTACCATGAATTAAAGATATATTATATTTACCATAAATTAAAGGTATATTATATTTTTAGACTTGCTAATATAAAACATGCTTTTGTTAGGGAATTTAATGATACTTTAGGTGCAATATGATGACATAAATCCTTAATGAGAATGCACTTTTAAGTACTAATCAACAGTAGTAGTTGTATCAATGTAGTTTCCTCAGGTAGTGTATCCCGCTTGGGCTTAAAGTCTGTTCCACACCCTAAACCCTATAATGTGTCTTGGGTTAATGATACATCTATAGCGGTCAAAGAGAGATGTCTTTTTCCTATTAAGATGTTTGACTATCATGATGAAATTTGATGTGATGTCATTCCTATGGATTTAGGGCACATCATTTTAGGTAGGCCTTGGTTATATGATTTGGACATTACAATCTTTGGTCGATCAAATTCTTGTTCATTCACTTTTCAAGGTAAAAAAATCCAACGTATTAG
This sequence comes from Populus euphratica, assembly GCF_000495115.2. Lineage (NCBI taxonomy): Eukaryota > Viridiplantae > Streptophyta > Magnoliopsida > Malpighiales > Salicaceae > Populus > Populus euphratica. The sequence continues at coordinate 1,950 of NW_011502833.1, read as the reverse complement.
ATTACCCCCAAGGTCTAATAATAATAGTCAGAAGAAGAATAAAGTGAAAGATGGAGGGCTTAACATAATAAATCCTAAGGAGTTTGATAAAAAGATTTGTGAGGAGTCTGTTGTGTTTGCTGTAATGGCTAAGGAGATTGTAGAAGACTTTTTAGAGGAGCCACCTGAAGAGGTGAGAGAAGTGTTGAGAGAATTTCTAGATGTTTTCCCTTCTACACTACCTGATGTTTTACCCCCTATGCGTGATGTTCAACACGCCATAGATTTTATCCCTAGGGCTATATTACCAAACTTGCCTCACTATAGAATGAACGTGAGTGAACATGCTGAATTGCAAAGACAAGTATGTGAGTTGTTACAAAAGGGATTTATACGAGAGAGTTTGAGCCTTTGTGCAATACCTGCACCGGTAACACCCAAGAAAGATGGATTATGGAGAATGTGTGTCGACAGTCAAGCCATCAATAGAATTACAATCAAGTATCATTTTCCAATTCCTCGATTGGATGCCATGCTAGATATGATGGCAGGAGCCCAGATCTTCTCTAAGATTGACTTGAAGAGTGGATATCATCAGAATAGGATCTGCTCGGGAGATGAGTGGAAAACAACATTTAAGACTAAGAATGGTTTATATGTGATTAGTACTTAAAAGTGCAATTTTTTGCATGGTTTTATATCATCATTTTGCACTTGAAGTATCAATAACTCCTTAACTAAAGCATGTTTTATAATAATATATCTAATAATATAAGATACCTTTAATTTATGGTAATTGTTCATTTTAAATGCAGGCCTATCACATAAATGAAAGGATTGATTGATGACTTTAAGAACTTAAATTGCAAGGGGAAAGAGATGACCAAACTTAGAAAAGAGATGTCGGTGCAATCCAAACCGGAACACTGTTTGGTGATTGGGTCATATTTGGAGCTATAGATCTCAGATGTAGGTCTACTTTATATGGATGGAAAGGTAAGACATAGGCCTACAACTTTCATATGGAGCCCAAGATCTAAAAAGGCCATTTTTGAGTCCAAATTGTAGCAACAACAAAGAAGCCCGAATCTGTCCTCCAGCCCAAGCACTATTCAGTATTTTGGCCATATCTGGAGTTCTAGAAGTCGAAATGAGCTGAAAGTTTTACACAAGAAAACTAAGACAATTGCCTACGACTTTTATATTTTCAAGTGGCTCTAGTTTTGACGTTATCAATGACGTTTTAGGCAGACAAGAGAAGATAAGGATTGTCACCAAGTCAAGAGTTGGTCACCCACTCATTAATTAGTCATCAAATCAATAGTTCCTAATTTTGGCCTATAAAAGCAGGCATTTGCCATGCATTTAGCCATCTTGGTATCCAGATCAAGATCATGCTCTTGCTTTCTCTCTTTGTATTTTTTGTAATGTTTATGCTTTGTTTTCATTAATATCAAGTTTATGCCTTTCATTTCCTTTCCGTTACTTAGTTAACTTTAATCTTATTTAA
>NW_011502833.1:0-369 GCF_000495115.2 Populus euphratica | reverse complement strand
TCTTTCTTTCATTATGTTTAGCTAAGTTAATTATGTCAAGGTGAAAAGGTTATACTAATGGTGTAAGAATAAGTATAATGTAAACTTAATATGGACTTTAATGTTTGATACTAACATGTTTTGTATTTGTTATCTTGTTCACTCTTTAATACTTTGCTTATTAGATGACTAATCTTGATTTATGTTGTACAACAATTGGTACAACAAATGCTTGGCACTTTCATAGCTCATACTGTATGGTATAACCGACACCTGAGCTATGAAAGGAACTTCATTTTTTGTTAACATAAGTTATAATCATGAATGCTTGACGAAATTTACAAGTATTAGCATTAACTGAATAAGATGACTAATGTAATCATGTTAACG
>NW_011500185.1:285542-287119 GCF_000495115.2 Populus euphratica | reverse complement strand
AAATTCCACTTTCAATGCATTTAAGTCATTTTACTAAGCTTAAAAATAAAAAATACAAAAATATCATGGTATGATAACTTTAAATTTTTTTGAATTTAATGGTAAAATAGTTATTTTACTATGCATTATAAAAATAAAAGTACTTATTTGCTCTCTATAAATACACAAATACTCTTGTATGTAAGCTAAAAAATTCCACTTTCAATGGCATTTAAGTCATTTTACTAAGTTTAAAAATAAAAAATACAAACACATCACGGTATGATAGGTTTAAATTTTTTTGAATCTAATAATAAAATAGTTATTTTATTGTGCATTATAAAAATAGAAGTACTTATTTGTTCCTATAAATTTGATAATGATCACTAAAACTTTGTGAAATTACTAAATTTTAAATCTAATAGTACAATAGTCATTTTATGTTTTTTTTTGTTCTTGAAAGGCAAATTGGTATTTCATTACAAATTACTACACTGAAATACTCATATATTTTTTAGAGTTTTGGTAATGATCCTTTTCAAGGTTCTATGGTATCCTAGATTAATCTTCTCTAAATAATCATTATTATTAAAGGCCTTGCAAAAATTAAGGATTTCCGACTGAGACTTTATGTCTCCTTTCTTTTTGAAGAAATACTAGGTGGGGTCATGTTATTATTTTCATAAAATGTAGAGGCAAAGGTGTTTTTTTCTTTTTTTTAAAAAAACTCAATAATTTGGGTTTTATCGTAACCAACCAAATAAGATGGTTTTATTTGAATCAAATAAAAAGAAGAAGAAGAAATGATAGTGAAGGGAGATAGAATTAAAAAAATAACCACGATAATCATGGAGAAATAATCATTTATCTAATAGCAAAAAATAAATTTATTTTATTTTTAGTCAATTAAATATGGAACGATGAAACAGGGTGTAATATCTCAGTATTTTGATAACCTTTTGAACTTCCTTGAGCCTTGAACTTTGGAAAATATGGTGATTTTTCTTACCATGTTATTATTATGTTTCAATCTTTATATCATTTAAGACTTTACCAAGATTTTTTTACCATATTATTACCATGTTTCAATTTTTATATCATTTAAGATTTTATCAAAATTTTAGCATAGAAATACCTAATTATGAAACATTATCAAATTATTAACATGTGCACGTACGCGCAAATACACATATATATATATATGAGTGCGCGTTATTGATTATATACCATAATTTCAATATTGTCCAAACTTCTTGGACCTTAAGACTTTAACTAATCATATTTCTAATCAATAGTATAATGCTTTTATCTTTCAAAATTCTCCATTTTGCAATTCACATTCAATTGTAGCATCCACTATTTATATTATGTGACATGAATAAAATATAACATTATGAATTAATTATATATAATATTGATTTAATAAACTCAACAAGGTAGGTTTAAAGTCATCTAAAAAATCTAATAAAAATACTAATAGTTAAATTACAAATATCCTTAGAATGGGTTTCATTTATATGTGATTAGTACTTAAAAGTGCATTTTTATCATGATTTTATATCATCATTTTGCACTTGAAGTATCAATAACTCCTTAAC
>NW_011500185.1:272883-284466 GCF_000495115.2 Populus euphratica | reverse complement strand
TGGTTTGACCCCGGTCTTGCCGGGTTATTTATTACTTCGACACTCCTGCACTTGGGAGAAGACATCAATCTTTTAGTCGTGTCAATATGCAAGTTATTTTTAAAATTACATTACACAAAAAAATAGTCAACATATTCAAAACTACATCATCACCACCTAAATAAAAAAAAATTATATCAGATCTATTATTCTGTTTGAGTCTATGATAAACTTCAAAACAATTTATTTTTATAACATTGAAACATATTGCAAAAAATACTTATCTTACACACACACTAATGATGTAAGTAACTTAATCTTCACTAACTTTTTGTCCAAACATTAATTTATGCCAGAATCCAATTCAATACATTTTCATCTATCTTTATGTGAACTTTTCTATCCATATTTTGATGATTTTTTATTTCATCATTGTACTCATTTAACTATCACAATCACATCATGAAAATTCTTATTCAAAACACATTGGATTCATATTATGAATAGCTTCCTCAAAACACCTTTAATTCATACAATTATATATGCATATTTCATAGCCATATCTAGTTTGCACCGTTGTTTCATTTCGTATTACATTTAAATTTAACATATATATATCATAATTGTATCTGGTTCACACCATTGTTTCAATTCGTAATATATTTAAATTGAGTCACATTTCATTTCGCAATGTATTTATATAATTTAAATTTTTCACGTTCAATTTATTCTAATAAAATACATGTGTTCTCTTAATATATAATTTGTCATTTCAACTTCTTGCGCGATTGACTATTTAGTTTGATCTCTCAAAATTTGTACTTATCATTATCATGTTTCATCGTCTCATTTCTTTTTTCATATCATTCATGCTATTATCCTTCACACATTTTGACTCATTTTAAAAAAACATTAAGGTTGATAGTTTACTCTGACTTATGATTTTTAATGAAAACCTACCCGATTAATGAAATTTTGATTGAGCTTCTTTTATACGAACCCTATACAAATTTTTTCCTGCCATTTTTTACATAAAACTTGTCACGAATTCTAATTCACTATCATATAAGCAACTTCGTGTAACAACCTCAACTTTTAAAACACGAATGAAACAAGTCACTGGAAATGGATCATTGAAATCCATAAAATATTATTATTTTTGTATTGACAATTAGGCTTCCTCCAACAGTTCATTACTAGTTCGATGAGTTGGCAACATGTATATTATTTGTTCCCCACAGGGCTACTAGTCAAATCATATATATCTAAGTCATTAATGCAAATAACACCATTAGCTTCATTTTGGATAGCCAATTCATTTTTTTAATCAATTTTTATGGTTTTATTAAACTATCTTGCCAAGTCATATGTTTTGGTCATCAACCGAATTTATGCAACTAGCCCATTACTAGCATTAGCCTTATTATTGGGTTACTAATTCCATCATTTAACAACTCCAATTTATTTATACAACATTCCATGCATACATAATTTATTATCATTAAAAGTACATGAATGCTTTTATATATATAAATATATATTCTACTAAAAATCCAGTAGAGTTTCCTCTAAAATTTCAATATCAAATACAATTAATTTTATACACAATGATTATTTATTATTATCTCTTCTATACATTTTCCACATCAATTACTAATAGTTAATTTCTTATTTTAACCTTTACCTTACAAATCAATACAATTAACACAATTTAAAGATATACTGGTGTCCTTTCTAGCCTAAACCAATCATATATTTCATTATCAAATTAATTGGTTTCTCTTGTTGCACATTAACCAGAGCAACTAGTTTCTCTATTAACCCATTAACAAAGGCATTAGTCCTATTAATTAAGACAACTAGTTTCTTTATTATCCTATTAACTAGGGCACTAATTCTATTAACTAGGGTAACTAGTTTCTCCAATAATTTAATATTTTTTAAATAAAATCAAGATGCATTAAAGAAAATTATAATCATAATTTAAATAATATTTTAGTTTTAATATGTCAAGCACCTACCTGATGTCTAAGCGGGTGAAATAGTCCCTACTACTGATTAGGTTCTACGACCTCATCTGTACCAGCAAGAATAATATATCATTTGTCATTCATTCACTATAAAAGTCAATTTCATTTTCTATACAAATTTCAAATTATCAAATCAATTGCATTGAAATTTCAAATTCTTTCCATACTTAAATGCCCTTAAGTAAACTCATAAATCTTTGGCCATGCAAACCTATTATTTTAAGAAGACACAAAATAAAAGCAATGGAGTTTATGTTAAAGATTAAAAAAAAAACTAACTAATTCAAGAAGTTAAGATTCAACTTCAAGAATTTCAAGAAAATAATTAAAATAAAGTAAGAAAAATCTATACTAACTAAATTTATATGAAATAAGGCAATATAATTAAAAAAAAAAACAAGAATTCAATTTAGCAATACCAAAATTTGGTATGTATCTATTGGGCAAAACCATGAAAATATTCAATCCTAAAATTAAAAGGTTTGTATTTCTTTATGACCTAACTTATCAATTCAATCAATTATTGCAATTTTTCTCAACTTTTCCCTTTTTTATCCACATAATTTGGTAAGAATAAGATTTCTTTTTTTTTTTTTTTTAACTTTAGGTTGAAATCAAGAAAAATAAAAGACAAAGGTTCAAGAACATAATTTTTCTTTGATGTATATAGTAAAATAAAAAATTAAGCAAGATGATTTTTTTATATATATATAGGGTTTGACACAAACTTTAAAATAATAAGAGAAGAATAAACTCTATTTTTTTAAGAAATAAGGCCTTAGCCAACACTAGAAAGAAAAAAAATCAAAAAATGACACAAACTATAGATTAAAGGGATATAACCAAATAATAACACAAGTTTTGATACTAACTGACATAGACACCTCTCAAGATATATTAAAATCAGATTTGCATAGTTTGCAACTTAATTCAATTGGAACATTCTTTGAAGAACTAAAGTTATACGCAATCACCACCCTCACCCTACATATATAAAGGGACACAAATGAATTGTATAAAATCACAATAAAATTAATCAATTCTTCGAACAGTTTACAAGTTCAATTAATAACTAAGTATGAGAATCACTCAACCATACAAAAGATAGCAAGAATATCGATTTTTTTATTAAAAATAGTCTAACCTCAAAAAGTCTGTACAAAAGTGTATTTATACTAAAAAGAATCAAGTCTAATAGGATATCCATAATGGATATGGATAAACCTAATAATAATAATAATAATAATAATAATAATAATAATAATCCAACGAACTCAAATTTAAATAAATGATCCAATATATCTAAAAAGCCTAATAATAACTAAATTATAAATAAAATAATAGCCCAACTAATTTAAATAAGTCTAAATTTATTTTTGTAATATGTTAGCAAAATAAAAATTCAACTTTAAATGCATGGTTCTATTGATAAATTAAAAAGAGTTCCATATATCACTAGAAATATATGAATATTTAATTTCTAATGCAACTAGAATCGCTTTTTTTTTTCTTGTAGTTCTAGTTATGACAAAAAAAAAATAGAGAAATATCAAAATTGATAAATTTAAATCTTCTTATTCCAATTTTTTTTATAATATTTGAATGCCTATTAACAAACCCTTTTTGAACATGAATTAAGTTAATCAAGGCTAATTCTTAATTAGTTAATATTTTTTTGAAGTCCACCTTACCCTATGTGTTTTAAAGAAGTCCATTAAAAACCTTTTTGAACCTCTTAGCTTTAAGTCTTGTCATTGTACCACCTTAAAACCTTTAATAAATCTCTTGGTGTAGCTTGAATCATATCAATTACCCTACTCTTTAATTTATTTAAAGTGCATTATTCTAAATACCTAGTCGGTAATTCAGCCTAACATTTCACAAATATAGTAATAATAGCTAAAAATGATTGAATAAGCCATCAAAATAGGAAAGATCTCAAATGCTTCTAAAATACAACAACATAAAAAAGGGTTTACTAGAAGAAAAAAAGATGTTAAAGTCCCTAATATGTAAGGAAATTACTATTGAAATAAGAAAAAAAAAACTAGCAAGGAAATATAAGTAATGTCAGCTTTTAAACACCTACCAACACTTTAGCTATTACTAATTTGAACTTTTCCACCCCATTTTCTAGTAGCCAACAAAACAACACCTAAAATCAACCCCCCTAACAAATAACCAAACTGACAACAACTATTGCCCTTATAAAAACTTTTATAAAAATCATCTAAATAAGATATATAAAAAATTACTAACATAAAAAAATTGTTTTTATACCTTAAAACACACCCTAACCATTATATCTTAAATGATATAAGTCAAAGATGAGGCATCCCAATATAAATACTAATCCATTCCTAAACCACCCGTAAGTATCATGTTAGTGTTGTTGGTCATAATATTTAATGAGGCATCCCAATATGAATACCAATCCATTCATAAACCATACTTCCGAAAATGAAAGAGTAAATGCAAAATCTATTAAGGTTAAAAAAAAGAAGAAGGTATTTTTAAGATAATTATAAGTAGGTTATTTCAAATATTAATAAAGTTGAAATACCTCAAGCCACCTTTCAAGGCATAACTTGTTTAAGATTATGATGAATATTTCAAATATGACTACCAATTTAGACATGATATTGCTTATAGTAAACTGTCTCATCATTAATTAGAAATCTTAATAATTCTTAAAGTGCCATAAAAGGTAGAGGTTGTTCTGAAAAAACATATCAGGTAGGAATGATGACATTCCAAAATAGGAAGATTGAGGCATGAAAATATTAACCAACTTTAAGTGGTCCTCCACAAATTATTTTGATAAAACTAACTTATCCAAAGAGTGGAGACTATAATGCAACTCTATATAACTATGACCATACCTTTCTTATTAAGGGTCACTTTCTAATTAAGTTAAAGTAGGAGGGCTGATAAGAAGTGGAAGGTGTTTTACACTTGAAGAATTAAAAGGGGAAAAAAAAAACATAATTAACTTAGCTAGACATAATGAAAGAAAGCAAAATAGATAAACAAAATAAGAACATAAAAGTTAACTAAGTAAAGGAAAGGAAATGAAAGGCATAAACTTAATATTAATGAAAACAAAGCATAAAAAATACAAAGAGAGAAAGGAAGAGCATGATCTTGATCTGGAAATCAAGATGCCTAAATGCATGGCAAATGCCTCCTTTTATAGGCCAAAAATGGGAACTATTGATTTGATGACTAATTGATAAGTGGGTGACCAACTTTTGACTTGGTGACAATCCTTATCTTCTCTTGTCTGCCCAAAACGTCATTGATAACGTCAAAATTGGAGCCAGTTGTAAACATGAAAGTTGTAGGCAATTGTCTCAGCTTTCTTGTGTAAAAATTTCAGCTCATTTGGACTTCTAGAACTCCAGATATGGCCAAAATACCGAATAGTGCTCGGGCTGGAAGACAGATTCGGGCTTCTTTGTTGTTGCTACAATTTGGACTTGATAATGGCCTTTTTAGATCTTGGGCTCCATATGAAAGTTGTAGGCCTATGTCTTACCTTTCCATCCATATAAATTGGACCTAAATCTGAGATCTGTAGCTCCAGATATGACCCAATTACCGAACAGTGTTCCGGTTTGGATTGCACCGACATCTCTTTTCTAAGTTTGGCCATCTCTTTATCCTTGCAATTTAAGTTCTTCAAGTCATCAATCAATCCTTTCATTTATGTGATAGGCCTGCATTAAAAATAGACATTTACCATAAATTATAGGTATCTTATATTATTAGATACATTATTATAAAACATATTTTAGTTAAGGAGTTATTGATACTTCAAGTGCAAAATGATGATATAAAACCATGATAAAAATGCACTTTTAAGTACTAATCACACCCCCCAACCAGCTTATTACTAGTCCCTAGTAATCAAAGCGTTAAAATAGAAAACAAATTTGCAAATTTCACAAAGCAAGGTATTCATCATTTAACTTCCATTAGTCTATCCAGATAAACAAACTCTCATTAAATTTATATATCTGCTCAATACCTCTTAACAAGATATTAATAAACCTTTCTTTTGTGCTCAATGTATCAACACATAATTATGGGGCTTTTCTTGGAAGAAAACAAAATTTTTGTTCTAATGTTTAAGGTTAACTTCCTTGGGTTGGGATTACTATTTTTGTCTTTTTTTTTTTTTTTAACTCTATATACATATACTTTAAAAACATCATGCATCTTTAACCCATGTAATGAGCTTTCAGCTAATGACTCCCAGACCAGTTGGTATTAGGGCATTAGGTGTTAAGACACCCCTACGAGCTTAGTAACTCGGGTCGCAGATACTGATATGTAGATAGTGCAATGTTTGATTCCCTTAAGCTTTTCTCCTCAACCCATGTAACAAGCGTTGGGCCAATAGCTCCCAAGTCAGTTGACTTTAGGGTATTAGGTGTTAAAACACCCCTTCGGGCTTAATTGCTTAGGTTAGGGAGGCTACGAAACCAAACTTATCTACATTTTTATTATCATCATTTTTTTTTTCTTTTTTTTTTTTTTTTTTTTTTTTTTTTTTTTTTTTTTTTTTTTTTTTTTTTTTTTTTTCTTTTTAATTATATACAATCCCTTTCCCTTAGTTGTTACCTTTAACAAAAGAACATAAATAATGTAATAATCCAATATGCAACCCACAATCATATGTTAAAGTGTGTGTGTGTAAATTAAGGTTTAAGAATACATGTTAAATAAGTATATGAGCAGAATTAAGTGGTAACAATACGAGAGTTTGTAAACCTGAATATTTCAGGAAGTATTATAATAGACCTTGTTAAGAATGGTTACTAAGATGCGTCTCAAGAGTCACTTTAACAAAAGAACTCCTTTACTCTGCCATCCTAGTAACAACAATTATGCACATGCTTTATGAAATGAAAAACAATTTTTTTTTATCAACTACTACCCTCTCCCCCCAACCAAAACGAGACATTGTCCTCAATGTTCTAAGGTAGAAAGATAGAGTATAGAAGATATCACCTGAAATAATGAACATTAACAAACCTGAAACACACTGAAACAAAAATAAGAAATGACAAAACACAAATATTATGTTATTAATAAAAAGAAAAGACACAAATTTTTACAAGCTAAGACTCAAATCGCAGTTGTGATTGTGGCTCACATCTTCCCTTGGTTTTACGTCCAAGAACGGCTTAAACGCCCTCTATGGGTCGGGGATAGGCTTCCCATCCAGTTTTCTTAAAAACTGGCAAACAGGGTCTTTTTTTAGTCAGATTCCCAAGACTATGCCAAGCATGTTCTTTATGAAAATGGGTTCCTAAGTTATGAATTGCACGATGCTTATCTTGACTATGATGAGACTTAAGAGTCAATAGAAGATTATCTAAAGACTCTCTGTGTTTTGAAATAAATCCCACCTTCTGACAATTTTCACAGTTTTTGCGGAATGCATCTGACTCCTTGAATATGATGGGCCAGTAAAATTCACTTTGTAAGATTTCTACAATCCTCTTTTTTGATGAGAAATGATCCCCACATGCCTTAGAGTAACAAAATTTAATGAAATTACTTACCTCATTGTCGAGAATGCATTTTTGAAATATTTGATCAGGACAATAATTGAATAAGTAAGGGTCATCCCAATAAAAATTTTGCTCGTTGCTCAAAAATTTTCTTTTGTCTTCAATACTCCAATGAGTTGGCAAAAATCCTGAAGCAAGAAAATTGATATTTTTAGCAAACCAAGGCATTGAATTAAGAGAAAGTAGAGATTCATCAGGAAAGTAATCATCGATTGGTGTGATGTCGGGTGTCGAATCTGTTGTCACTTTTGATAAAAGATTCGCATCAACCTTTTCGATGCCTTTTTCATCCTCGATTTCTTCCTGATTGGTCATGGCATGAGAAAATGGAAGTGCTGGCGGAGAATCAGTCGTTTCTTTGCAATTTTCAGATTCAACCCCTTCCTTTCCCTTAGAAATTGACTCATCATCTTTCTCATAAGGTTCAAGAGAGGGTTTTTCAATAACCTTACCACTGCGTAGAGTAGTGACTGATTTGACTTGATCCATGTGTTGACTTCCATAACTACTTGCATTTGCATTGTATTGCTCCTTGAGATTTTGCTGTGGTTTAGATGGAAACTTACCTTGCTCTTGAAAATTGAGAGCAGATGTGAATTTTGCAAGAGTATCTTTAAAATCTGTTATGCTTTGAGCAAGTTGAGTGTTGATTGTCTCTTGCTTTTCAATGAATGCATACAAAGTTTCCTCAAAATTTCTTGTAGGAGGTGGAGCATAAGGAGGTGCATATCCATGATAATTTTGGAAATTATAGTGTGCTTGAAACTGTGGTTGTGAAGTTTGTGCATTGTTGTTCTCACTCTTCCAATTGAAATTTGGGTGATTTCTCCAACCAGGGTTGTATGTTTGGGAGTATGGGTTGTGGTTGGCCCTTTGGAAACTGTTTAAAGCATGGGCTTGTTCATGGAGACATTCTTTAAAAGAAGGCAAGGTTGGACAATCGTTGGTTGAGTGTTCATTTGTTTCACAGATTTGACACACAATGTTTTCAACAGATTTTAATTGACCACTCTTTTTCAATTCTAGTGCCTCGACTTTTCTAGCTAAAGATGCAAACTTGGCTTGAAGGTCATGATCTTCCCTAAGGTTGTACATGCCTCCACTAGATGTGTGAGGTTGAGTTTTACTCGGTGCCTCATATGTACCCGTGGTGTCCCAATTTTGAGCATTTTCAGCTAACAAGTCTAAGTACTCCATTGCTTCATCAGGGTCTTTATCTTCAAAAGTTCCATTGCACATCAATTCAACCATTTGCCTATCTTTAGGTGTTAACCCTTCATAGAAATGTGAAACCAATCTCCATGTTTCAAAACCATGATGAGGGCAAGTACTAAGCAAGTCTCGATACCTATCCCAACATTTGTAAAATGTTTCTCCTGGTTTTTGAGTGAAAGTGGTGATTTGTCTCTTGAAAGAGTTTGTTCTATGAGATGGGAAAAACTTCTTTAAAAATTGTTGTTGCATTTCATCCCAAGCACGAATGGATCCTGGTCTTAAATTTTGTAGCCATGTTTTAGCTTTATCTTTTAATGAAAAAGGAAAAAGCTTTAATCTGATGGTGTTCATGCTACAATTTAAATTATTATATGTGTTGCAGACCTCTTCAAATTCCCTTAAATGCAAGTATGGATTTTCTAATTCTAAGCCATGAAAAGAAGGTAAAAGTTGAATAATACCTGGTTTAAAATTAAAATGAGATGCATCGGGAGGAAAAACTATGCATGATGGTGCACTTGTTCTTCTGGGATTCATGTGGTCTCTAAGTGTTTTAGCACGGTTATTCTCATTATTCTCATTATGAAGTGATGTAGAACTTCATATATGGGAAAACACTAAACAGTGTCTGGGCTGCAAGACAGATTCAGACTTCTCCATTGTTGCTAAGATTTGGACTTCTAAACAGTTGAATAGAGTCTTGCCTTCTTATGAAAGTTTTAGTCCTATGTCTTAGCTTTCCATCCATATAAAACAGACCTAAATCCAAGTTCTATAACTCTAGATATGACCTAATTACCGAACAGTGTTCAGTTTGGACTGCACCAGCATTTCTTTTCTAGGTTTGACCCTCTTTTTGTCCTTTTAATCCTTTTATTTATGTGATAAGCCTGTATTTAGGATAAAAATTTACCATAAATTAAATGTATCTTATGGTATCAAACTTGCTATTATAAAACATGTTTTAGTTAAGGAGTTATTGATGCTTTAAATGCAAAATAATGATATAAAATCTTGATAAAAATATATTTTTAAGTGCTAGTCAGCTAAAACATGTGATGGGTCTTTGAGATAAGTGATTGGTAATATAAATATTGAGTGTATTTTTGAGCCCTAATCATTTTAAGTGACTTTGTAAGTGTTAGATATCTAACTACCTTACAACTTTACTTGGATGACTATGGATCCACTCTGCAAGAGCTATTACACCTATACTAATAGTTAAAATTTGTATTAAATAGGAGATTTATCACATTGAAGACTAATGAAGTCTTATCTTTGACTAAGAATGTGTCAGTCTCATAAATTGAAGTAAATGAGAGCTAAGATGGAAATTTGCATAAGGTTAGAAATGCTAAATGGATGCTTAAGAATACCATAAGGAGAAAGCTAGAGATAGTTGAAGTTGTAAGAATGACTGCAAAATACATTTACAAATATGGGCTGCCTATGAGATATAACCTAACCATCAAATTATAAAAAATAATTAATATAATGAAGATGAGAGTTGCTTTCAAATATTTAACCTAGGTTTCAAGTTAGAAAAGAAATATGATTAGTACTTAAAAATATATTTTTATCAAGGTTTTATATTATTATTTTGCATTTGAAGTATCAATAACTCCTTAACTAAAACATGTTTTATAATAACATATCTAATAATATAAGAAACCTTTAATTTGTGGTAAATGTTCACTTTAAATACAGGCCTATCACATAAATGAAAGGATTGATTGATGAGTTTAAGAACTCAAATTGAAAGGATAAAGAGATGACCAAACTTAGAAAAGAGATACTGGTGCAATCCAAATCGGAACACTGTTCGGTAATTGGGTCATATCTGAAGCTGTAGATCTCGGATTTAGGTTTACTTTATATGGATGGAAAGGTAAGACATAGGCCTATAATTTCATGGGAGCCCAAGATTTAAAATTTACTTTATATGGATGGAAAGGTAAGACATAGGCCTATAATTTCATGGGAGCCCAAGATTTAAAATTTACTTTATATGGATGGAAAGGTAAGACATAGGCCTATAATTTCATGGGAGCCCAAGATTTAAAATTTACTTTATATGGATGGAAAGGTAAGACATAGGCCTATAATTTCATGGGAGCCCAAGATTTAAAAAGATCATTGTCAAGTCCAAATTATAGCAACAATGAAGAAGTCTGAATCTATTCTACAACCCGAATACTATTTAATGTTTGACCCATATTTAGAGTTCTAGAAGTTCAAATGACCTCAATTTTTTTTTTAAAAAGCTGAGATAATGTCTTAGAACTTTCATGTTTTCAAGTATTCCAATTCTGATGTTATCAATGACGTTTTGGGCAAACAAGAGAAGATAAGGATTGTCACTAAGTCAAGATTTGGCAATCAATTAGTCATCAAATCAATAGTTTCTAATTTATATTTTATAAAACTTGGCAAAACAAATACTTGATACTTTCATAGTTCAACCGTATGGTATAACCTACACTTGTACTATGAAAGGAATTTGATTTGTTGTTAACATAAGTTATAATCATGAATGCATGATAATATTTATATGTATCAGCATTAATCGAATAAGATAACTAATGTAATCATATTATTAATTTATAATCTGATTCGAACCATTTTTATGTGTGGTTTCCAATTAAATAATAAGAGTTTATATTATACTTGTTTGACATACCATTAGTGGATCCTCTAACCTTGACATTTGTTGTTATCATTGTTTAATCCTTACGTTAATCTTTCATATCAAAGTTCTCATCAACTTCTTCTTCTTC
>NW_011500185.1:243009-271652 GCF_000495115.2 Populus euphratica | reverse complement strand
TCTATTTACACGTTTTCATCTTTCAAAACAAATCCATCAATTATTTTCAACCAAGTTATTATTAATTTAATTTCTCTTGAGTTTTTTTTGTTATCTAGCTTATTTTCTAGATCTAGCTCTCTTTGGATATGACCTCGATCTTACCGAGTTAATTGCTACATCGCACACTTATGCACTTGCAAGTTAAAACAAGCCGATCATAAAAAGCGGTCAAGCAATTATTATTATGTATAATTTATACAATTAACCTCCATGTGATTTGACCTTGGTCTTGCTGGATTATTTATTACTTCGACACTCCTGCACTTGGAAGAAGACATCAATTTTTTTGTCGTGTCAAAATACTACTAAAAAATTCTAAAAAAGAAAAGAAAAAAAGAGGCTGGCTTGTATTGAAGATCAAGGGTTTAACCAATCTAGGTGATTTTTTCATGACTGGATTATGTGATGCAACTTAAGAAAGAGCTAAAAAAATAAACAAGATATTTTATATTACTTCAATACATAACCTGAAGGAAAAAAAAAAGTAGAGGCTATGATAGAGATCTTGTAACAAAATAGAACCGTTGTTGCCTTAGCTAACTATAAAGACACTGGAGGAGACCCTATCAACTTAAGATTTTGTGAGAAAGTGTGCTGAGAAGAAGGAGCTAAATAAATTGGAAGTCCTAG
This sequence comes from Populus euphratica, assembly GCF_000495115.2. NCBI lineage: Eukaryota > Viridiplantae > Streptophyta > Magnoliopsida > Malpighiales > Salicaceae > Populus > Populus euphratica. The sequence continues at coordinate 270,980 of NW_011500185.1, read as the reverse complement.
GATGTCTTTATTAATTTTCTAAAGTAATTGCTTGTGTTGCTTCTCTTTTTATTTTTACTTTATTAACAATCATGTATCAAATTCTAACAAAAGGGTTTTATTTATGTTGAACTTTTTTCAAAAGTTTTAATGAGATCATGCATTCTTAGTTCAATTATACCTCTTTTATTATATTTATATTTATTTATTGCTCTAATCTAATTTACACACTCGCTCAAAAAACACTCTTCTCTTTTAAGAACCTTGAAAGCAGATCCTTCATAAAAATACAAAACTATTACATTGAGAATAATTAACTTTGATAAAAACTTAATTACCATAAATGAGAAGGAATGGAAGGAAAATGATGTTAAAAAACTTATTAGGCTAGTCAAACAATCATAACGTGTTTAGAAACCCAACAAAGAGAAGTTAGAGTAGATGAATATGGGTGCCGATCAAAATAAAAAAGATTTAAAGATAGGGATGTTGATCTCTATAGATAAGAGAAATAATTTGGTTGTCTTTTTTAGAGAATATGTAGATTTATTTATATGGTCTTATATTGACATGCTAGTATTGGATACAAATATTATAGTAAATAGGTTACCGTTGATGCTAGGTTACAAGCCACTTAAATAGAAATTGAGAAGGATGAGACCTAGTATATTAATCAAAGTCAAAGAAGAAATGTATAAAAATAGGATGCTAGTTTTCTGAAGGTGATTAAATAATCTAAATGAGTGTAAAATATTATAGCTATTCATAAAAAATATGACAAGATCAATGTGTTTTGATTTAAGGATTTGAACAAAGCAAGCCTAAAGAATGATTTTCCTCAACTTTATATAGATGTACTATTAGATTATGCTGGTAAGAGTTTTACCTGCTTTTTTATGGATAGCTTCTCAGGATATAACTAGATAAAAATAATAAAAAGATCACATTTGTCACTTATTGGGGAATTTTCTACTATAATGTTATGCCGTTCATGTTGACAAATGTTCGAGCTATTTATCAATGGACGATAGTAACTCTTTTTAATGAGATGATACACAAGGAGATTGAAGTGTATATAGACAATATGATTACCAAGTTTAAGTAAAAAGAGGACCATATCCAAAACTTAAGGAAGCTTTTTGAAAGGTTGAGAAAATATCAATTAAAGTTGAACCATCAAAGGGTATATTTGGAGTAAAATCTAGAAAGTTATTGGGATTTGTCATGAGTAATAGAGGAAGTGAAGTAGATCCTAACAAGATCAAAGCTATACAAGCCACACCTATACTCGAGATCGAAAAAGAAATGCAAAGCTTTTTAAGGTATATGAGTTACATAGTCTTTCATTTCTTAGTTGACAACTATTTGTAAGTTAATTTTTTGGTTAATCTGAAAAAAATCCGTGATATTACAAGAAAATAATAAAAAAACTTTTGATAAGATCAAACAATACTTATAAAAAACCACCTCTTATGGTAGCTCTTGTACTTGGATAATTCGTCATCCTTTACTTGATAGTGATTAAGTAACTATGAGTTGATCTATTATATTAGTAAAAATCTCAATAATTATAAGTCTCATTATGATTTATTAAAATTTTTATGTTGTAGTCTTATATAGAGTGTCAAATGACTCTAACAATACATGTTGTATTATATAAGTTTGTTGATCTCTAGATCTATTTAGATATATTTTGTTAGAAGTCTACCTTTCAAACAGGATAACACGAGATAGTAAGTTTTGTTAGGTAGAATATGAGATTTTTCATGTAATTAAGGTGGTGTTTGAAAATGATATAAATTATTTTTTTAAATATTTTTTTTGTTTGAGAATATATTATCGAAAATGATATAAATTATTTTTTAAAATATTTTTTTTGTTTGAGAATATATTAAAATAATATTTTTTTTTTAAATTTATTTTTGATACAGATATCAAAACAATAAAAAATATTTTAAAAAAATTAATTTTAAAAACGGAATTTCAAATTTAGTAAATAAATAAATTTAATATCATTGACATGACCTTGGAAAGCAGCGAAGGATAGTGCATACATAAATTTCGGGTTTTCCTTTTTTCTCTTAAAAATCGAAGTATTAGCGTGATTCTCAAGGCCCCCACTGCAATTTAGTTTTGTTTTTATAATTTTAAGACAATTTCTACTGCAAGTAGAGTAGTTAAAAGTTAAAACTCATTTGTAATGAACTTCCACACGCCAGTCGCCGAATCTTTTATTTATTATTTTTTCTTAAAAAGAAGCTGTCCCGATCCAAAAACTTTTCCTCACCGTCTCTCTCTACTCTGGAGAAAGATGACAACAGTCAGTCACTAAGGTCTAAATGTCTGTCTTCCAGCGCCGGTTGGATTTTCTCCTCTATCGTACGACCATTCTAGTGTCACCTTAGATCAGGTAATCAAAACCCTGAATATTTTTTTTTCCGGTTTCATCTACACTGTATTGGTGATCGGAATTACTTACAATTTAATCTTAGAGTAATGCCATTGTAGACTAGGGTTGGGAGAGGAAGGGAGTTTGTGTATTTCCAATGTATTGTAGGATAGCGGACGCGGGAGTGGGGGAGTTGTTTGTTTGAAATGGTTTGTCCTTAAATGGTTCCTCCATTTTTAGAGATTTTGGAGGTTAATCTCCACTATCGATAATGCATATGTGGCACCTGTAATTTAGAGCAATCCTTGTGATGCAAGGGTTTCCTTCCGCCATACAGACACAACCTTTTAGTTTTGACTTACGAGAGGAAGCTCTTTCTTTGACTCCGATAAATGTCCCTTTTACGAGGAAGAGCCGAATTTCCCTTTCATCACCATTGACACACGTTTCCATCTGAAACAAGTTTAATTATTTGTTAATTACGATTAGTGCTGCATGGCTGGCTTAATTAAGAATTTTGTTGATAATTTTTATATAAATATTATTTGTTAGTTAAGAAAGAATGTTTTGTTTCATCTAAGAATTAATTGTAGGCTTCTGTCTAAATACTATTTGTTAATCTTAAGGATTAATAGCGCATATCTGCTGTGGTTCATTCAAAGCCAAACTATAAATGCTGGCATAGGATCATAAAACTGTGAAACAGAGAGCAGATTATGTAATGGTAACATGGTACTATAATTGCAGTGTGGCCTTAAGCTGTGTTTATCTATCTGTTTATTTTTGTTTTATTCTTTCCTGCCTACAAATCTAATTTTATATCGTAAATATTATTTGGCATTTAGGTTCTTTCTTTCTGCTATCTGTCATGCAAACCCAAAATCAAACAGGGTTTGAAGGGCAGTATAAGATGCTCCCTCCAGAATCTGGAGTTTTTCAAGATCGCGAGGAACTAATCAAATATGTTCGTGACTTTGGGGCTAATCAAGGTTATGTTGTGACTATTAAGAAGTCAAGGAGGGACAGAAGAGTTATACTTGGTTGTGACCGAGGAGGCATGTATCGTAATAGGCGTAAGATTGATGAAAGTCAACGTAAAAGAAAAGCATGTTCGCGCCTTATAAATTGCCCTTTTGAAGCAGTTGGTAAGAAGGAAGATGATATGTGGGTGCTTAATATAAAAAATGGGGAACACAATCATGAACCTTTAAAAGACATGTCAGAGCATCCTTACAGTCGACGTTTTTCTGAAGAGGAGGTTAGGCAAATTAGAATGATGACTGAAGCTGGTGTAAAACCACGACAAGTGCTTAAAGCTCTCAAGCAAAGTAACCCAGAGCTACAATCAACACCAAGACATTTGTATAACCTCAAAGCTAAGATCCGTCAAGGCGGTTTATCAGGTGAGATCCCAATCATTGCCTTTCCCTTTGGAATTGGTTATGCAGTGGTGGTTGGGAATCATTCATCGTTTTCTGCTGAAATGGAGGCTTCCTTTTGCTGGTGATAATCATAAATGAGCTCTCCATGTTACTTTATTCATGGTTGTTATATAGGCTTGATATGAACTGCTTGCAGTTGATTTGCATAGTTTTTAAACATTAAAAAATTGCAAATTTTTGGTAGAAGACATTAGTTGGTAATTCTCTACAGTTTTGTTCATGATGAAGTGCTTGACAGTCAATTGGCATATATTTCAGATATTTTAAGAAAATCATTTCCGGGTAAAATAAATCATTTGGTAGTTCTATAAAGTTTTCTTCACGATGGATTATCATTTTTTTTTCCTTGCAGATAGAAGTTTGAAGTCATGGAGACCTAACAGATCTGTTCTGGTAAACACAAGTGCATCTTCAATTGGAGAGTCATTGAAGGAAGACAAGCAGCCTGTAGGGTTTGAATATATTTGAATTTCTAATTCCCTTCTTCTATCCAAGCTGTCTGTTTTTTCCTTGATTAAATGAATTGGGCCCAAAGCCTTAAACTAAATTTAATTGCAGGTGAAGGTCCCTAACTTTATTGGAGGAAAGTTTGTAGTGTCTCAAGGGTGTACAATTATTGATGTTTTAAATCCTGTAAGCTCATATATGTTGTTATCTTTTCCTTTCAAATATAGGTATTTTGCGTTGTGTTTTTTCAGCATGTTTTATTCCTTAAATAGGCTACACAAGAGGTTGTTTCGCACCTTCCTTTAACCACCTATGAAGAATTCAAAGATGCAGTTATCACAGCCAAGAGAGCATTTCTTTCTTGGAAAAACACGCCTATTGCCACTCGTCAACGGATTATGTTCAGATTCCAGGAGCTTATTCGCAGGGACATGGTCTGTAAACAAGAATTGCATACTTATATAGTTCCTTTTCCTTGTGAAATTATTATTTTGAATGCACAAAAAATTATTTCCAGGATAAGCTTGCTACCTGTATAACCTCAGAACAGGGTAAGACTCTAAAAGGTGCCTTGGGTGATGTGCTTTGTGGATTGGGTAAGTACCCAGAGAGTTCTCTTATTGTAATTTTTTCTTTGATTTCAGAAGATCAATTACAATGTGATCCCTAGTTGTCAAGATTGACCTTGGTGATTTGCCATTTATTTTTATAGAGGCAGTTGAGCATGCTTGTGCTATGGCAACATTGCAAATGGGGGAGTTTGTTCCTAATGCATCAAATGGAATTGATACATACTGCATTAGGGAACCACTTGGTGTTTGTGCTGGGATATGCCCTTTTAATTTCCCAGCGATGATTCCTTTGTGGGTATGTGCCTTGTGTTCTAAATTCTTTTCTTTTATTAATTCTGTCCCTTGCTTTTCTTTACCCTTTCTAGATTTTATCTCTGGAAAATGGTGGCACTGATTTCTTAAACATTCCTAATTAAACAAAAAATTCTAAATCTATGCGTCATGATTTCTCACACTTGGCTTAGTTGGACAAATAATCAGATTTGGCTGAGTTGTTATTTCTTATCTGAATCTTAGTTTATTTAGGTTCTCTATACTTTTATCATTCAAATCACTAAAAGAGTGAGTGATAGGAAAGTGGGAAGAAGGATTTTTTTCTCTCTCTCTAAAATGGTTATATGTTTTTTATCAGATGTTCCCTATTGCAGTTACATGTGGCAATACATTTGTTCTCAAGCCATGTGAAAAGAATCCAGGTGACTTTACCACAGATTAGTTTATGTATTTCTTGTTGCTGTCAGCCATTGAATAATTTTTTTCTGAGATGGAAACCCTTGCAAGATGAAGCTAATTCATTTGAGAGTAACCATACAAGTGGAATTTGGTTCTGATTGGGCAGGATATTTGATTTATAACTTGAACTTGGTCTTTGCTTGAGCTGGATTTTTTATTAGGATGTCAAAGCGTGTGTGGGTTGTTCTAGGCAAAAAATTGACAAGATAATACAAGGGAAATTCTGAAATGTTTTCTGTATCTTTCACTAAGAGAGAACAATATATATACACATCAAGAATGATCAAATCCCTTAATTCTAGGGTTTAATAAACAATAATGAAAATCTTAGAGAGATAATCAAGGGATATACGGTTATGAAAGAAACTGAACAAGGAAAGAAGAATATAATATACAGCTATGAAAGAAATTAAATAAGGAAAGAAGAATATATTGACAAAAATGTATCCTATTACTCAAGGATGGTGCGTTGAACCAAAATTTTATTGAAAACTGTCAACGAGACCAAAAAATTTCGCCCATGCCTTTTTTGACATGTGGACCAGCATATATAACAAAAATTGCCGTGTCAGTAACTGAGTTGTTTCCAGAATGCAGATTAATTTAGAGTATTTCTACCATTAAGCATGCAAACAACATTATTAATAAAAGAATATAAGAACTATTTATGATTAATTTGTTATTCTATGAAGATATGTTGTTAAATAGTTATGCTTTATGTCATGATCTGCTGAAGCTTACTTGGATGGCATCCTTTAGGCATTTGGACTTGTTATTTTTGTTATTCCTAAGTTGTTGATACGAGGCTAAAAAACGGAGATGAATATTACATGAGTAATTTTTAAGGGTGCAAAAATAGGTGTAGAAGTGACTTTTTAAAATTGTTTGGTACAAGGTTAAGAACCAAGTGTCTTAGTGGAGCCAGTTAGAATTAAATATTTGAGAGGCACTAAAGAAGGAAAAATAGGCTATAAGTTTGAGAGAGAGAGAGGATACCCACCCTCCAAATTAAAATTTTTACCCCTTCCTCTCTCAGGTTAAAATTTATCCCCCAATGAGCACCACTTGGAGAGTAATTTTCAAACCCTTAATTATTCCCTCTCCACTTTTTTGCACCTGAAGCCTTAATCATTACTGTTGTAATGTTAAATCTCATTACCCCCACATCAGAAATCTCCTTAAATGAAATCTGTTCTTATACATAATCAATGCACTTTTGTGGATCGGTTCTGTGAACTATAACTGATATTAATGGCAATTTTATTTTCAGGGGCATCAATGATACTTGTAGCCTTGGCAGTGGAGGCTGGTTTTCCTGACGGTGTCTTAAATGTCATTCATGGCACCAATGTAATATTTGCTTCTCTTGAATCCTTTTATTCCTTATCACTCACATTATCATAAAATAATTTATAGAGGGATCAATTGACTGTAATGTCATGTTAGGGTGTTACATAGAATATATGCTGTGTTGAGGTCCCTTTCTGGTTTTCTTGGCAAGCTGCATTTTCTTGCAAATTATATGTAAGTGAGAATCCCAACTGGGCTCAACATCCATTTTTTTGAGATGGTGTTCGTAGGGTTGGGCATTTGCTTCATAGAACGGCTTTTGTTGTTGAGATTAGTTGGTTTGCTTTTAATGTGGAATTGGCAGTCATCTGATGTAACAGAAACCTAACTTAGTTTTGGGTGGGATTGGATTCAAAGAACACTTATAAGACATTAAAGTCGATCATTTAATTTACTCATCTCAACAAATTCCTGCAGGATATTGTTAATTACATATGTGATGATGATGATGTAAAGGCTATATCGTTCATTGGTTCAGATCTGGTGAGTTATTTCAAGATTAAACTGCACACTGATTACAATTATATTTGTAATGTTCAAAGTTTGAATACCATTGATTTGAGTGTGAAGACGTGCTTCCAATCTGATAGCAGACTAATATTTCCTTTCATTTTTTCACGTTAAAGTGCAATTTCTATAAATGACATAAACAGTTGCAACTTTGAATAGACTTGTTGAATGTTACCCCTGCTTTTGTTAGCTAGTCAAGATCATTAGAAAGATAGAAGGACAAAGGAATTTCTCATCTTGATTATGCTTGTAATAGACTGTGATGTATGCAAAATTAATACATCAAGTCAAATCCTTACACTGACATTCTGTGCTTGGTCTTTGTTCACCATTTGTAACTTGTTTTCCAAGGCTGGCTTGCATATATATGCTAGGGCAGCTGCCAGAGGGAAGCGTGTTCAGGTGAAAACCTCCTTTTTCTCCTCTCTAATTCTCTTGTGTGTGCAAGTGCATGCATGCACATCTTTTTATTTCAGGAAAAGACTTTTGGCATGAAATGGAGGGCCACAGATCACAACATGAACAGGTCAAGTCTGTTGATTTTGTGGGACCCAAAATTCAATGGCCATGACCATTTCTTGTTGTTATCTGTGCCCTCCCTTTTGTGCTGTATACAGCACTACTCCTTTCATTCCACCATATTGGGTTGAAAATTTGTTTTACTTAAATGGGCTTCAAAACTAATTATCTGCTTTTTTTTATCCTTAGTCTGATATTGGAGGAAAAAATCATGCTATTATAATGCCTGATGCAAGCATAGATGATACTTTGAATGCTCTGGTTGCTGCTGGCTTTGGTACTGCAGGACAGCAGTGCATGGCACTGAGCACAGCTGTTTTTGTTGGAGGTTCATCAGCATGGTATTTTTATTTGTTTGTTTGAGCTCTTAAATAATTTTATTTGCCATTCTTTATCTGAGCTAACTCTATTCTTACATATTATAATGTGAAGTCTGTGACCTCCAGAAAAAAAAGAGTTATTTTGGCTTGTTTGTTAGTAAAATCCAACTTCTTGTGGGATGGTTCCTATTTGTGAATTTACAAATTTTAGGCAAGTGAAATCTGTTGACAAGATATGCTGGCAAAAAAGAGTTTAAAGAAGGGAGTAATTTGTGAAGAATTTGAGTGCTGAAAAGGAAAGAAAATGATATTAGAAGTTGTCCTGGGTAATTGCTCAAGCTCCCCCCTTTTGTTCTCTAGCTTGGCAAAATTTTCCACAAAAGATATCATTTATCCTGGTTAAAATTATTTCGCATGCTGTATGTTAAAGAGATCCTAAAAAGCTCATCTTCTCTCAACCCTCTAAATTTTGTTTTATCTATCACCATTTAGCAATATACTTTGCGACCAAGACTGTAGTATTCTCTTCCACAGGACTGGGATCTTTTTGAAGCGATATGATTTCTTGAGAATTCAATGCTTTTCTCTGCTGTCCATGTGAACAATTATCAAAATGTTGCTTTAATCATCTAGAGCAGCGATGATCACATTTTAAGATGAGGAAAAGGTGGGGATGCTGTGGAGAAATTTAACAATTACCTTCATATAGAAGTTTAGTTAGATTGTGATTGTATACCTAGCCCAATTTGAGCACACAAAAAAGTTCATCTTTCATTGCTTTCTCAACTCTCTTAGTTGCCAAAAGTAGTAGAATCACTAATAGCCATTCCTCTCTAAACCTGGTGTATGATGCTGCCAAAAGATGCTGGTTTATCTTGTCACATGGGAGCTTCATAGGTAATTTCATGCACATAATATCTATGACACCAACATGGATGTTGTAACAATATTTCCAGGGAGCATGAACTTGTGGAGCATGCCAAAGCACTTAAAGTTAATGCAGGGACTGATCGCAGTGCAGACCTTGGTCCAGTGATTAGCAAAGAGGTAAAAACAGTATGATTGAACATGCTTCAATTTAACTTGCAATATGAGAAGAGTAAAATTGAGATCTGGCTTTCCATCATACATGAATTCTCTATTGGCATTATTTTATGTCATGCATGTTTTTCAAGTTTGCTTGTTCAATACTCTATTGCTTTGTTGGTTTCTGTGTGTTATATTCTCAAAGGCATGTTAAATTTACAGGTAAAGGATCGAATATGTAGACTAGTTCAGAGTGGTGTTGACAGTGGTGCTAGGCTTCTTCTTGATGGGAGAAACATTGTGGTATAATGTTTGTTTCTATCTTTTATAAGATGATAACTTTGTGTAGGTTGCCCATGTGTTGTTTTTTACTTGGAGTAATATGTGTGCATGTGTAGTTTCTTTTGTATGCTTGTGTGTAAGCATTTGCTAGATTTGCAACTGCCATGTTCAACAATACAAGCATGCTAACATAGACAAACCACTTTCTTTCTTGTTGTATAGGTTTTTGCTTGCACTATTTATCTCGGGTTAAATATTGTATTCGCTTATTAGGAGAAATAGCATACTGGAATTTAAATTCCTTGTTTGGACTCATGTATTTTTGTCATAACTCTGAAAGGCATTTTGTAATAATTCCTCATGGCTATGGGCTCATGGGGCAGTTAAAAAATATATAATTAACATGACCTCAATTTTTTTTCTGGCTCAAGATCTTATACACCAACTGTTTAGCTAAACATGTTGATCAGATTTCAAAGTCGGGAGTATGATGTATTTATCCTATCTGGTTAGTGGAACTGAAAATGCCTAATTCATCTTTCCTGCTGGAATACTATCACACATGGTTTTGGTTTAAAAAATACACGTATGGAGATTAAGATGTCATTTTGCAAATCAATTTCACTAAAAGAATTATTTAATTCAAGTTTAAATTGTTTCTTAATCTTTTTTTTTTTGTGTTCAGTGTTAGGAATAATTTCAAAATCCTTGGTTTATGTAGAAAAACAAGATTTGTAGGCAAGACAGTGTTTTAGATGAGAAGATACTCTTTGTTTGTTCATGAGGTGATCATTAAGTCATGTAAAAATGGATTGAATAGTTTGTGAAACATTTCCTAGAAGATATATTGCCAATCACTTGGATTTCCTTTACGCTGTAACTTACTGTGAAGGCAAGAGAGGCTGCATCAGTGCGGCTTTTTTAATTTGTTTTTGAAGGTTGAAAAAGATATTTGTTCGGTTTGTTTGAAATGACTTTAAAGGGTAAAGGAATTTAAGAGTGCTTGATGGTTTATGACCAACATCCGCATCAATATCCTATTTTGTTTTTAAATCAACAAGGATAATATGTCAAAGAACACTATTAGATTTTACTAAATTCATGATCGACAAGGATGCAGTAGCTTATCATGGTTTCATATTTGGTATTCAATTCAATGATAGTAAATGTTGCATTGTCACTTTTAGAGCCATGTTAATGTGATTAAAATAAAAATCTTGAATGACAAGTGCCACATCAATTAGTAATCAAGTGCTTGTAAAATTGTTTGTTCTTTTGGCATTGCTCATCCACCTGACTTTCTCTTTGATTTTGGTTTCTAGAATTTCTGGATAGCATTTTTCATTTCCTATTCTGTATGGAATCTTTCTACTATATAAGGACCAAGGTTCTGTGTAAATGGGATTTGCTTGTTTTGCCCTGATACAAGATTCTAATTAAAATATGAAATGGAATTGTAATGAAGTAGAAGTCTTTTGGTAGTAATGAGCCATTAGAGAGTAGCAAATAGTGTAACCAACACTTTGTCCATTCCATAGAGACTGTCTTCTTTGACTATGCACACATAACAAAAATGGCTATTTAAGTTATTCATTAAAAGTAGTTAGAGAACAAGTCATCCAACTTTTACTGAGAGGCAAACTAGAATAGCAGAATAATGGTTTGACATTTTAGAGTGGATATATAGGGCAAACTAAAAAAAGGGAAGGACACTCCTCACGGGAGGCGGGAGGGGATTTCTAGTTGATCCTGCTTCATCATGAGCTCACTCACTCAAATTATGTGGGACCAAAGTGATTACAGCACCCACCTCTTCCTGAGTTTGTTTTAATAGTGAGCCAAGCTCACCCAATTAACTCTCCCACAATGTAGGGAGTGTTAAATGATCTAACTTTGAAAAATTTACTGAAGTAAAATAATTTCTGAATTGACTGAATAAAAATGGATAATACCTTTAACTCTTCTTCCTAGGATTGCATCATGAAGTTTGAGGAAAGTCAAGTAGAGAGCTCAATTGCTCAAATAGGAGCAAAGAGAAGTGTTTGCTGAAACATTAAGAGTCAGTATGAACTTAAGTTCAAACAGTGGAAAATTTGATGTTTCAGCTGTCAAAAAGAAAAAGGATATTAGAAGACCTTGTCTAGACACTGGAGAGAAAGCAAAAGGTCAGTGTTTGTATATGCAGCTCTGAAAAGGAGCAATGCTTGATTCTGACTTTTTTTTTTTTTCATGATTGATTTCTACATTCTAATAGAGGTTTCTCTATTTGTGAGCCTAAAGGAGAAAAAAATTGTTGGGAAAAAAGGAAGGCCATTGTTCATGCAGAGAAAAGTTGACCTAGTTTCTGAATTGTATTGTGAGGACTGAGGACCATTGAAGCTTTGCATGTTTCTTAATTGAAGAAAAACCTCATTTCCTTGATTACTCTATATTCCTAGGAAGCATGAATGTACTCCAGATTGTAGGTTTTATTAAAAACGTTACTGTGAGAGGCTGAAATATGTAATATGAAGCATGGTTTCTTCTGTCCCTGGAGGGGGGTGAATTGACCGAGTCACATAAATTGTTATTGTTTCCTCCCTCCTCAATTTTCTATTTCATTTTCTAATATCTTCTCATCTCTAGTTTAACTGTGACTTTGACCTTCAAGGATTAACTATTTTAAGTCTTTCTTGATCTTTAATTCAATTCTTGAACCTGAGCCTGGTTATAATTTTATAATGAAGTTTTCTTTTTAATCTCCGGTTACAGTGTCTTGAGAAATAAAATGGATCCTCGATAAGCTTTTTAGATTCAATGAGATTTCCATTGTTGGATTGTTCACCATTGGCACAAGTTGAGATCAAATGCAAAATATTTGAGTTCTCTGCTGATTGAATGTACTGGTTCAAGGTCATTCTCTCTTTACACACTCCTGTGTGTGGACCGACCCTATACAATGATTAGTCTCTGCTGTATTTGTTGTGCTTTTCTCTTTTCCACATCTGAATGACATCTCATTGTTGCCTTCTCCAGGTAAAAGTTAGGTTTAATATTCTCTGTGATGAGTGATATAAAATTTTTCATTCTTTCTTTTTTACAATTCAATTGCCGGAGAGTTTAATTTACTAAACTAATTAACTTGTCTGAAATTATTTTGTAGGTTCCAGGATATGAAAATGGAAGTTTTGTTGGTCCTACAATCTTATGTGATGTTACAATGAGCATGGATTGCTACAAGGTATCCATTTCATGCTTTTTACTCTTTTATGGCTTCAGAATGAATGGACTTGGATAATTTATGATTCTCAGTGGAAGAAGAGTTGAACCAAAGACCTTGCCATAATCTTGACAGCGATGTTTGTGTTGAGCAGGAAGAAATTCTTGGGCCAGTCCTACTCTGTATGCAGGTAATTTTCTTTTTTCTTGGATTGTTTCTTTTGAGTGAATCCTTTGGGAATTAGCTGGAGAATTGTTAACAATATCTGTTATTTGATAACCCACAGGCAGACAACCTAGAAGAGGCCATAACCATTGTAAACAGAAACAGGTACTTATTTTAACTCCTCTCTTAATCCTCAGGCTGCCATTAGAACGTGTCTTATATGTTCATCATCATAGAGATGTGTTTGTTGATTCAGTGTTTGTTGCAGTTTTCAAACATGTAACTTTTCCTTCATTCTTGCCAGACTTTATACCATGCAAACTTTTTCCTACCTACTTTTTTTCTGTTTCAGAATATTTGTAGATTGTGACAAGAAATAGTTTTGGACATATAGAGCCCTGAAAGGATTGGAACTTTCTCAAATATATTATCTGTTCAGTATTCACACATCCAAACATCTCCCTAATTAGTCATTATTTGGGGAGTACTTACCTTCTTTGGATTCTCATATCCATACCTTTGTAGGTATGGAAATGGAGCTTCCATTTTCACTACATCTGGTGTCGCTGCAAGGAAGTTCCAGAATGACATTGATGCTGTGCTGGTAAGCCAATGTTTTTCCATATGGTGTGGGAAATGAAGAATTGCTTTTGTCAAAATGCATCTTGAAGAATCTCTATTACTTTCTAGAAGATTTGTCTCCTTACAGAAAGTGCCATTCAGGTTGGAAAGTGTCTTGATGGTGCAACAGGAGGGAATGGAAAATTTGACCTCAGCAAATGATTATGTTATGTTGGATATCGTGATAATTTTTTCTGTGGAATCCAAGTTTGCCGATTGTAGATGTTGGTCAATAGGAGGACTGGGTTCAAGCCTTTGATGTTTGTCATGTCGTAGATACAAGAGAGGGAGAGCCTGTGACAAACAAAAGAAAATGTGTTCATGACAGGTTTTCTTTGAGTTTGGGTATTCTCTGCTAGTGTGAACTACATCTTGTTTTGTATTACAGGTTGGAATCAATGTTTCTGTTCCAGTTCCATTGCCAAGCTCCTCATTTCATGAAGCTAAGGTGTCTTTTGCTGGTAATCTAAATTTTTGCGGTATAATTCCTTCAAACCCTCTCTCAGGCGCACACATTACTTGGAGCACTGGCTGGACCATTTATGAAATGCAGCTATGGAGCTCTCTTTTTTCTGTTTCTGAATGCAGGAAAGACAGGTGTGCAATTTTATACCCAGATTAAGACAGTTGCACAACAATGGAGAGAGTTACCTAGCATAGGAGTCTCGCTGTCTATGCATACATCGAATGAGATGGACATGACAAGTGGAGGGGTTTGTTCAGCATTGCCTCCATCTGAGAGAGATTCACCTGGCAAGTCACCGGCACCAGAGAGAAATCCTCGGAAGCATAGAGAGCTGCTGTGTGAGAATTTACCAAAATCAGGAGGGTCATCAGTGCCTTCAATAACTGACAAGGATTTGCATAACCAGGAGGCATCCCTGGTTTTACCTCCAACAGCTGAGAAGGATTTACAGGCGAAGATACCACCCACTATACCTCATGCATCAGAGATAAAGCTATCAAGCCAAGAAATATCGTTAACCACATGCCAGACATCTGAAGGAATATATATACCTGTACCATCTCAGTGGAATGAAACTCCGACCCTAACATCTCAGAGTACTGAAAGCATCTCTCAAATTTCTCAAATTTCTCAGAGGATCTATTTACCACCTACTTCTCAGAGGAGAAACAATGCTGCCCCTTCTTTGAAGAGGATTGATGCTGCAATGGATTTAACTCCTGAGTGTGTATACATGGCAACGCCTCGTCAGAATGATAATATGGGTCCAGGATTGCTCAAAGACAGCAGTCTGACTCCAACCTCTCGCCTGACTGACACTGCTGCTCATCCTGCTTCTGAGAGGTTACATGATATTATAACTTCTCACTTGAGTGACAGCATGGTCCAGTCATTTCAAAGGAACGATCACATGTTTCCAACTGAGAGGAAATACACATCCGCTGCAGCTCACAGGAATGACCATATTGGCTTAACATCACAGAGGCCTGATGTTGCTTCATATCCAAGTTCTGAAAGGGTTTACAGCTCTGCAACATCTCAAAGGACAGACAATATGATTCCAGCATCCCAGAGAGCTGAAGCTATGCCACCGACGACAAAAACTATGTATATGCCTCCAATTGTTCAGAGAAATAACGGTCCGCAGAAAACATCAGAGAGTCTATACATGTATCAATCTGAAAGGATGTATTCTGAGAGCACATTAATTTAATAGATGGTTTTTCCAGCCAGGGAGTTTCAATGACTTTGGCGAGGATGTAGGACACCAGCAATGTTGTTTATTTTCCACTTGGGAATCTAAATTTCAGAGAAAACATTTAAGAAATATTCTCAGCGAACTCTTCCAAGGTATAAAACCTACCCTGTCTTATATGGGCCATCAATGTATTTCTTTTGTATGAAAAAAGTATCAGAAATTATCAGTCTAAAATTGATATGCACAAGATTCAAACCGAGAACGTGGATGCCGCCTAATGAATTATCAGGGATGCTCAGTTTTGCAAACCCAGAGCTTGTAACCGGGAATCAGTTTGCAACAGGCAGTGCTTATAAATAATTGTTCATGGTTACTCTATATAAGAGGGAGAAATAAGAGAGAAAATAAAAATATATTTCTGTTTCTATGACAATATTCTTGTTATTTTCTGTGAATTTAAAATTGATTTTCTTTTTTATTATCCATCTATTTCTTTTCTTTTTTTCTGTGTTCTTTCTTTTTACTCAACAGGAGATCTATTATGCTTTGTATAATACAATGGGGATACCTTTCTTCTATTTAATAGTTATATTGAAGAAATTGCAAATCAATAGGAGTCAATACTAGAAGAAATTATAGAATACACACTAGCTTGTGTATAATTTGGTCACATCCCTAGTAATAAAATATTTAAGCGACTAGTCGTGTACGCCTGTGTTGTACATTCATTTTTTTGGCATCAAGAAATTATTTTTTTACTTAAAATTGACAAGAAAAAAAAATATTAGAGTTATTAATGCTGATTAAATATTAAAATTAAAAATTAATTTTCCTTGTAAAATGAATATTGATGAACTTTTCAATTTTCTTTTTAATTATATGATAATTGAAATGGATGTTAGTAAGAAAGGTAAAACAAAAATTCTATTTTTGTAGTCTA
Organism: Populus euphratica; assembly: GCF_000495115.2. NCBI lineage: Eukaryota > Viridiplantae > Streptophyta > Magnoliopsida > Malpighiales > Salicaceae > Populus > Populus euphratica. The sequence goes on along the minus strand of NW_011500185.1, from coordinate 254,823 downwards.
CATTCACCTTTTGTTATTCATGTGTGTTCTTTTAACAAAAACATGTAATTTTTTTTAAATAAAAACTTATCATAATTCTAAAATCAATTCTCTGTAAAAAAAATATGAATCAATAATTTTTATTTGAATGTATAAAAAATGTAATAAAATATATATTTTATTTACATTAAATATTAATGAACAAAACTTTTAAAAATATATGCATATGGGATTTATATATAATTATCTAAAAAGTAATTATTACTATCATAATTAAAAACTTTACAGAATTTGAGTTAGATAATTATTTAAATAAGAGAGTATAATTATAAAATGTAAAAAATAGAAAATGTAATAGATCATTTAAAAAAAAGGGCAAGTTTGCTTAGGGTGAAAGGACAACCCAAGCACCTAGCACAAAATTTAAAAACCTAGCGTGCTGGGTCCTAGAAGGTTAGACATATACTTAATTTTTTATGTTTATTTTTTAAAAAAGAACAGATAATTTATTATTATTATTATTATTATTATTATTTATAAAAAGGATGATGGGTCATCAACTTATAATATTTCCCAATTATAAGAGGAGGATTTGGTGATTGAAAAATTAAGGTGGATCTTAAAAATTTATATTTCAATTAGTTTTAACCCAAAAACATGAAAAATAAATAAAACATTATAAAACAAAATATTTATAATTACAAAACACATTTTAATTAAACTAAAATAAAAAATCAAATAAAAAGTTTGTTGAGATCTAATATGCTTTTTCAGGCATTGTTAAAGGTAGAACCCACCTTCATTAAATTCCCCTCTCAAATATGAACATAGAGACACTAAAATTGTAGTTATTGGCACCTGTAATTTGACCATCTGTGAGCCTTTTCTCTTATTTTTGTTTTTTTAGAGGCTTTCTCTCTACTTTTATAATAATAGGGGACTGAAATGAACAATAAATGAGATTTCATAAATGAAATGTAAAAGTAAAAAAGAAAAAGAACATGAATCAATCATATAAGTGATAAAATTTAAGGGACTAAATTGAATTTTTTTTATAGGAACATTTTGAACGATGTAAGTGGAAAAAGGCATTTTTCTCACATGTTAATTTTGGCCATTGTTCTTCTTCTTTTTTAACAACATAAAATCATATTTTATAAAATCAATCTTTAATTTAACATCAGAATATTACATGATATATCAAGTATATAATAATATGAAAATCAAAACAAATCCCAATATATAAAATCAAAGGAGAGGGGCTTTTAGTTGCCTTTTATAATATTACGAGCTTCTTAATTAAAATTCCTATAACTAGATTGCTTCTTCGCACTAAATTGCAGGATGATGTTTTTTTTTTTTCAACACAAAAAAGATGCAGGCATTGTTGACAGTTTTTATATCTTCAGTAAAAATTTTAACTATAAATTAAAAAATTTATACGTGTATTTAAAAAAATAAATTAAAAATTACATGTGATAATAAATAATAACAAATCTAATTAATTCTAACTAAAGATTAAGTTGAGAAGCTGATGTAAAGATGTTTTTTTTTAAGAAAAAAATTTGAATATTTTTTTAAATTTGAAATTAAGTCCTTAAAATTTGAATATCATTTAGAGAAATATTGTTACAATCCATGGTATTTTGTAAGAAAAAATACAATACTTTTTTCATATAATTTTGCTTTATTGTAATTATAATTCTTAATCAACTCAATATTCAAAAAAAAAAAACAAAGATAATTTTAGAAAAAATCATAAAAAAATCATATAAAAAAAATACTGTAACAATTCACAGTGTTTTAAAGAAAAAAATTACAAAACTAAATTCTTAATCAACTCAATATTAAAAAAAACCAACAAAGACAATTTTAGAAAAAAAAAACAAACACCAAAAAAAGGGAAAAAACATCATGTTGGAAATACTATAGCAATTCACAGTGTTTTGTGATGAACATTACAGTGCTTCCCCACATAATTTAGTCTTATTTGTAATGACTTGTAATTGTAATTATTAAGCAACCTAATATTAAAAAAATAAAATTAACAAAGATAATTTAAAAAAATTATAAGAAAAAAATCATGTGAAGAGATGCTATAGCAATTTATAATATTTTGTAAGGAAAGATACAATGCTTTCCTCACATGATTAAGCTTTATTAAAAAGTTAAATTCTAACCAACTCAATATTTTAAAAAAAATCAACGAAGATAATTTTAGAAAAAAATATTACAAAAAAACACAAAAGAAACTGGAAAAAAAAAACATGTGAGAAAAAACTTGTATTTATTTATAATTGCAATTCTTAACCAGCTTAATATTTAAAAAATAAAATTAAGAAAGATAATTTTAGAGAAAAACATAACAAAAACAAAAACAAAACCATATAGAAAAAACACTATAACAATCCACAATAGTTTTCGAGGAAAGTTATAGTGCTTTCCTCACATATTGTAACTGTAATTTTTAATCAGCTTAATATTAAAAAATAAAATAAAAAAATAATTTAAAAAAAATTATAAAAAAATATGCAGAGAAATACTGTAATAATCAACAATGTTTTAAAGAAAAAATTACAAAACTAAATTTTCAATCAACTCAATAATAAAAAATTAACAAATATAATTTAAAAAAATAAAAAAATAAAATAAAAAAACTACGTGGGAAAATATCACACAATCCATAGTATTCTAAAGAAAAAATTACAAAGTAAAATTTTTAATCAGATCAATATTTAAAAAGTAAAATCAACAAAAATAATTTTAAAAAAAATTAATGCAAAAATTTTTTTGAAAAAAAAGTAAGTAATTTTAAGAAAAAAAAGAAAAAAGTTAAAAAAAACTATAAATTATAACAATAATTCATAATATGTGTGAGGAAATAGTAATTTTCCTAAACCATTTAGAGTATATATATATATATATATATATAGAGAATTAAAAAAAAAAAAAAACACCTCTCTCGTAAGTCGTAAGTTAATCTACCGGAATTCTGGCTACAGGGGATAGGGGATAGAAAGGAACAACGGTTGATGTAAAGAGTGAATAGAAAACATGAATTATAGGAACAAATAATAAAAGGAAAGAATATGCAGAGCGCGTACACATCCGGTTCCTGGATACCAGCTCAAGCTTCTGTAAAACTCCGAAACTCGAAGGCAAAGCTAACAACTGAAACCTGTTATTATCATTGCTTTGACAATACAGGCGGCGGCGGCGGCGATAATTCAAGATTTGCATTACCAATACCAAGAATAATAATAAAGGCAGCAGCAGCAGGAGGTCATGTAAAATCAATAACAAGCACTTCAAACCCTTTTGTTAAGCACTGTCTCAAGCTCCAACAAAACTCCTCTTATCGTCACTCTCATGCTTCAGCTCTTGTTGTGGGTTCTACCCCTATCAGGTGCTGGTGTGATTTATTTATTTATTTATTTATTTATTTATTTATTTATTTATTTATTTATTTATTTATTTATTTATTTATTTATTTATTTATTTATTTATTTATTTATTTATTTATTTATTTATTTATTTATTTATTTATTTTTTGAATAAATCATTTTGGGTTTCAAAGTCACGTAATTGTAAACACAAATGCTCGCTGGTGGTTGATGAATTCTTTTTTGCTCGTAATCCATTTCGTGCATCAGCTAGCTCTATAATAAATTACTCTCAATCGATTATTATAACAATGAGCCAGTGACGTGATGTAAACAGGGAGATACACAGATCTCAAGAGTCCTTGCAAGAAAGGACCGTTGAATTGGAATATTTACTTCTTCTTGATGAAGCAGAGGTCTCCCAAGTCCTCGACGACAAGTCCTCTGCTCGTGTTGTGCGTGTGAGCTCTGTCGTGATGAAAAAGCTTTCACAGTTGCAGTCTACTGAATCTGTTGATGCTATTGCTCTCATGAAATTTCCTACCACCTATTTTGTTGTAGACAATCATCAAGATTATAGCCGGAAATGGTTCCCATCTCCGCACCGAATTTTAGTCCTCGAGGGGATCCAGGTTATTCCACTAAACAGTTCTTACTTTTCTATCTTTCTTCCCTTTTTTCCCTTCATGAATGTGATTAACAATTGTTATTAAGAAAGCCATACAGAGAAGCCATTAGGAAGATGGTGACAATTCCAACCATGAAACATCACCAAAGGGTGATAACTGATTCTAAAATTACTTGCCTTACCTCTCATCTTTCCTTTGCCTTAATGCTATCGTCTTAAGATATGGAGCCATTGGCTTGTATTCCCCTCTTTGTACTGATCTTTCTAGTATATCTGTGAGACAAGCAATGGCAAAATAGAAGCAAAACAATTGGTAATGTGAAATTCTTGAACTATATAGAACATTGACCTAAAAAGCGTTCACCTAAAATCATTGAACATTTAAACCACTTGGATTGAATGAAAATATAGCTTTATCTTTTGTACCAAATTAAAGATGTAAAATAAACACCAGCACTTTTTCGACAATGTCTCTTTTTAGTTGATTTATCCTCTTTTAATAAATGGTATTAGATTATCAGGATCATACATGTGTTCTGAATTTGTGGTGGATTAATACGTTAGCGAGACATGATTTTTACATTTTGACTAACTTTTTTCCTCCAGTTCTTTTGAAGTCCCTTGTCGTTTCCAGTTACTTCACCATTTTCACTTTTGTTAGCCTGCTTGATTAATAACTGCATGAGTTGCCTTGTGGCATCATCAAGTTTTAAAATTTGCCTGTCATCATGGTCAAAACAATTAAACTTAATCACATAGATAGATGAAATGCGTTACTTCCAGAATAAGCTCATTGCTTGGTGGAGTCTTTTGCCCTGCTCGCTAATCCATAAACAAACAGCTGGTAAATACTAAGAGCCAATCAGTTTCTAGAGGTCACTCATTCTTGCGTTCTTCATTTCATTTTTTGCATCAATTTCTGAAACTCAATTTTTAATATTGCTATGGTCGGATAAAAATGATGCCATCTAAACAACAGCTTCAGTGTGTTGACATCATGTTAATCAGAGCTATTTGTTGTGCAGTCGCACTGGAATTTATTTTACACCTGTGAACCTTTAAATTACTTTTCCTGTTGTTTGAGGTGCTAAAATTTGTGTCATTCACTGCAGGATCCAGGTAACCTTGGTACATTACTCAGATCAGCTTTGGCATTGGGATGGGTAAGCACCAAGTGCAAATGTCATTTATATCTTTTTTTTTCTGCTTCTGAACCCTTTCTTCTTCTTTCTTTTGTTATCTTTTTTCCATTGGTTAGGCGCATTTTATCCTGAACACCCAGTATACATTATTAGCGAACCTCCATTCTGAGTTTTCTAAGGTTGTTGTGAAGTCATTTCATTCACACAATGACATCAGTTACGACTAAACTCAAATGTTTCCCTCCACTGTTATCATCATGGTGGACCATATATTTGAAACTTTTGAGAATATTTTTCTCTCAATTCACCTATTAGCTGCAATAAAATGGCTGCAGTCATTGCATTTTACCTATTCGTTGTCTGAACTGGAGGTAATATCATGCCTTCATGAAACTTCCCTTTGGACAAATTATTACATCCTATGCATTCCTTAGAATAGATTTTCTTGTCCACTGCTTTCTCAATTCATAATTGAAAAACCGAAGGGCTAATATTGATGATGATAGACAACAGGGTGGTGTGTTCTTACTTCCTGGTTGTTGTGATCCATTCAATAGTAAAGTCCTCCGAGCTAGCCGAGGAGCGTCCTTTCAGATCCCCATAGTTTCTGGCAGCTGGTATCATCTTGAAGCTCTCAAAGATGAATACCAGATGAAGATGCTAGCTGGCCATCCAGACTGTAATGACAAATCGAGACCCGTGTCACAGCTATCTCAAGGGCTTGCAGATTGTTTTGCCAGGGTTCCATTGTGCTTGGTTTTGGGTAGCGAGGGGCATGGCCTTTCAGAAAAAGCTCAACGTGAATGTGAGCTTTTGAGTATACCAATGACAGGAGAGTTTGACTCTCTCAATGTCGCAGTTGCTGGAGGCATTTTCTTATACATGTTACAGCCGAAAAGCCACAAAACTGTTTAATGGTTTTTATTTGTGATTTTGTATGAGGTCAAAACTTCACTAGTTACATAGTTATTAGATGAACAAATTATTGTTGAGTAGTTGAGGTTTTATTGAAATTAGACTTTAAGCTTGAGCTTCTAAAGCGCAATAATTTTATATTATCGTGATGATGTAGCCTTGGTCCCTGTATTTTTTTTTTTCTTTTTGGTTTTTGAGTTAAAAGTTGTACCTCATACTTCACTTGCTGCACTTCGTTCCTTCGCACGGGTTGGATTGGATTTAACATAACTGTTCTTAGCTAATTTGTTTATTTACTGGTTAGCTGATGTGTGCTCCGCTCTGCGATGTATAAAAGTCCCTTTGTAATATAAAATAATCGAGAATTATGTTTCAATAAATATTAAATATTTATTTGTTAGTGGTAAACAACAAAATCTTCATCTAATTATTTTAATTTATATGTCAAAAGATTTGTTTTTCCTCAAGAAGAGCTTTGATTTAATTTCTATTAAAACAAAATTATTTTATAGTATAATTTCTCCTTTTCTTATTATAATTATTTTTAATATAGCTTTTTGAGACATGCTATTTGTTCAGAAGAAACTAAAACTATATAGAATAAATATTAAAAAAACTTTAAAAATTTGAATAAAGACAAGGAAGTCATCTCCTTAATTAAAACTTTTTTTTTATCTTATCATTGTAATTTGTTTTGCAATATATATATATAACATTTAATTAGAATCATAAAAGAAAGTTTACATGAAGGAAAAACTTATGTTGGTATTTTTTACTCAAATATATTAAAAAAAAATATTGTCATAAGCACCTTTTGAAATATATCTTTTAACTAATCATGTGATTATAAAAACAAACATTCACTATCGAGATAAGAAATGAAATTATGGAACCAGCATATATTTTTTTCATTGAAACCTTTTTATGTGATTCATATAATTTGTTCCTTTGTAATGTAAGTTAAAATTAATATCTTAAAAATAATTTTATTTAAATGAATTTAAATCAAAATTAAAATAAAATAAAATAAAAACTTATAAAAAATAATCTAGCAGTTTTGCCCTACTAAACCAATTTTTGGGCCAAAAAAGTAGCCACAGTGTGCATCACAATGTTACAAACATATTTTTTTAAATTATGATTTAATTTTTATTTGAAAAACATAAAGATATTGTTTATGCTTAATAAAGTAAATTAAAAAATATATTGATTGATAGGATGAGAAAGAGTTGTTTATTCAAATTTAAAATTGAAATTGAAAGCTAATTTTTCTTCTAAAAGTAAAAGACAGATGAGTATGCAAATATTTAACCCATATTTTTATTTTTAATTTATACAATTTATTTATTTGATCTTAGAAGCAATTTTTTCTTATCAAGAAAAAAATGATTTTATTTTTATAAATACATCATGCAAATATAGTTTATTTTTATCAAATGTGAAAGGAAAAGATTCCAAAAATAAATTACAATAATCTCTTTATTATAAAAATACAAAAATAACAAGTATTTAAAAAATATGAACCAAAAAATCTCAAAAAATAAGAAAGATGGTCTTATTTAAAATTAAAAAAAATTAATGAAAAGTAGAAAATACATAAGAAAAAAAAACAATACTAATTAAAAATTAAAAAAAAAAGATGCAGTTAGGCATGACCAACCATCCAAGAGCCCATGCATGACCCAAAAATACATGGGCTTATGAGAGACCATTTGAGATCGAGACATCGTGAAAGTCTACAGAGGCTTCTAAACCTAGTAACAAGGAAATTAAATATATCATGATAGTTAAAGATATTTTTGATCAATTGATGTTCAATGATAAATTAAATTTTTTGGCAATTATGTAATCTACATCGGTAATATAATCAAGGAAATTAATATTATAAGTGGCATGAATATTGGAACATGACACTAATAACTATATTGTATTCAGAAACTAAATTTACAAGGCTATATAATCTAGACGTGTACATTTTCTAAATAAAAAATAAAGGTGGATGGTTTTCTATTTCTTATAGTTATTATAGCATTAACTATCCCAAACCTAGTTGACTACTTAAGAAGGGAGAGCTCCATAAGACCAAGGTTGATTACCCTTAATAAGATACTAGTATTGAAATACACATACACACACAAAACCTTAAAATGTACATATTAAATGCCCTACATGTTATGTGACTTTTCCTAAGAGTGAAGAATTAGAGGGAAATGTTGAGAAAATATTGCATTAATGACAAGCTAAAATGCTTAAGCCTAAAAAATAACTAACTATGGATGGCAAATGCATCAACTACAATAAAAGTAATCCAAGCTCTATGATGAGAAGGATGATGGTCTAATCAATTACCACCACTATTTTCTTGATTTAGAAAAGAGATAGAAGCATGGGTAGTTATCCAAAGTTTAGTTTTGGAGAATACAACTTAAACACTCAAGTGAAGGGATAATATGCTTAGCCATACATATTGTATAGAAAATTAGGTCATGGATATGATATTAGGCACCAATTTATCTTAAAACAATTTTGTTTTTATAAATGATTTTTATCATACTGTTATTTTTTGCACTCCTTTCAATGATATGATCACTCCTTATAAAACTAGCAATGAAAGCATTACTTTAAATATTAATGGTTCAAAACATATTTTTCCATTTCTAGAAAAACAAAAACTAGAAATCTTAATTTATTCATAGCATATTATGTTCATACTCATCAAATAAACAATTTGACTTTTGAAAAACTTTAGTTTATGCATCTTAAACAAGATGTATTTTTACAAAATAAAATAAAATAGAACAACAATTACAAAATCCTGTTTTACAAAAAAGAATTTTAGATTTTCAAATCAAAATTGTATAAAAAATTTGTTCTGATTCACTAAATGCTTTTTGAAAGAAAAAAAAAAACATATGGTTGCTCTCCCTTATAATGATAGTTTTAATAAAATAAAAATACCTATAAAAGCCAGACTTATGGTAAGCTAGAACAATATTGCACACTTGAAATCCAAGATTTACAGTTTATGGGTCTTATACAAACATTTAGATCACCTTGGTTATGTGCGACTTTTTATGTTAACAAAATTTTGAAATAGAAAAAGGCATATCATATCTCGCCTTAAACTACAAACCTTTAAATAAAACTTTGAAATGAATTAGTGATTATTACTTAAAAATGCATTTTAACCAAGGTTTTATATTAGCATTTTACACTTGAAGTATCAATAACTCTTTAATTAAATCATGTTTTATAATAACAAATCTGATATTATAAGATACCTTTAATTTATGGTAAATATTCATCTTAAATGCAGGCCTATCATATAAATCAAATGATTGATTGATGAGTTAAACTATTGAAATTGAAAAGACAAAGAGAGGGTGAAGCTTAGAAAAGAGATGCTGGTTTAGTCCAAACTGGAATATTGTTTAGTCATTGGGTCATATTTGGAGCTGTAGAACTTGAATTTGGGTCTACTATATATGAATGAAAAACTAAGATATAGGTCTAAAACATTCATAGGAATGCAAGCCTCAATTCTATTGTTTGGAAGTCCAAATTTTAGTAACAGAGAAGTCTGAATTTGTCTTACAGCATAAATGTTGTTCAATGTTCGGCCTATATCTTGAGTTCTAAAAGTCCAAATGATCTCAATTTATTTTTTTTGTTAGAAAGTTGAGACAATTTTCTAGAATTTTCATGGTTAAGTTTGTTCAAATTCTGATGTTAGCAATGATGTTTTGTTCAGACAAGAAGATAAGGATTGTCATCAAGTTAATATGTGGTCATCCACTCAATAATTAGTAAACAAATCAATAGTTCCTAATTTTGGCCTCTAAAAGGAGGCATTTGCCATTCATTTAGACATCTTAGTTTTCAGATTAAGATCATATTCTTGTTCTTTCTTTATTGTAATGCTTAAATTTTGCTTATATTAATCTCTTGTTTATGCTTCTTATTTCTTTTTCTTTACTTGGTTAACTTTTATATTATTTATGTTTCTCTTTTTTATTATGTTTAGTTAAGTTTATTATGTCAAGATGAAAATGATAAACTAATAGTGTAAGAATAAGTATAGTATAAACTCAAACATAGACCTTAATGTTTGATACTCATATGTTTTGTATTTGTTATCTTGTTTACTTTTAATACTTTGCTTGTTAAATGATTAATTTAGATTTATATTATATAACACTTGGTACAACAAATACTTGGAACTTTCATAACCCAACCGTATGGTATAACCGACACTTGTACTAAAATGCTTAAGCCTTAAAAATAACTAACAATGGATGGCATATGCATCAACTACAATAAAAGTAATCCAAGCTCTATGATGAGAAGAATGATGGTCTAATCAATTACCACCACTATTTTCTTGATTTAGAAAAGAGATAGAAGCATGGGTAGTTATCCAAAGTTTAGTTTTGAAGAATACAACTTAAACACTCAAGTGAAGGGATAATATGCTTAGCCATACATATTGTATAGAAAATTAGGTCATGGATATTACAATGACCAACAAATTCATCGAAAGAAAATAATATTAGGCATCAATTATCTTAAAAAATTTTGTTGTTACAAATAATTTTAATCATCCTATTATTTTTTGCACTCCTTTCAATGATATGATCACTCCTTACAAAACTAGCAATGAAAGCATTACTATAAATCTTAATAGTTCAAAACATATTTTTCCATTTCTAGAAAAACAAAAACTAGAAATCTTAATTTATTCATAGCATATTATGTTCATACTCATCAAATAAACAATTTGACTTTTGAAAAACTTTAGTTTATGCATCTTAAACAAGATGTATTTTTACAAAATAAAATAAAATAGAACAACAATTACAAAATCCTGTATTACAAAAAAGAATTTTTGATTTTCAAATCAAAATTGTATAAAAAAGTTGTTCTGATTCACTAAATTCTTTTTGAAAAAGAAAACAATATATGGTTGCTCTCCCTTATAATGATAGTTTGAATGAAATAAAAATACCTATAAAAGCCAGACCTATGCTAAGCTAGAACAACATTGTAGACTTGAAATCCAAGATTAACAGTTTATAAGTCTTATACAAACATTTAGATCACTTTGGTTATGTGTGACTTTTCATGTTAACAAAATTTTGAAATAGAAAAAGGCATATCATATCTCGCTATAAACTACAAACCTTTAAATAAAACTTTGAAATGCATTAATGATCAGTACTTAAAAGTGTATTTTTATCAAGGTTTTATATCAGTATTTTGTACTTGAAGTATCAATAACTGCTTAATTAAATCATGTTTTATAATAACAAATCTGATACTATAAAATAATTTTATTTTATGGTAAATGTTCATCTTAAATACAGGCCTATAACACAAATCAAATGATTGATTGATGAGTTTAACTATTAAAATTGAGAAGAAAAAGAGAGGGTGAAATTTAGAAAAGAGATGCTGGTTTAATCCAAACTGGAATATTGTTTAGTCATTGGGTCATATTTGGAGTTGTAGAACTTGGATTTGGGTCTGTTGAGTAGTACATAAAAGTGCATTTTTATCAAGGTTTTATATCATCATTTTGCACCTGAAGTATCAATAACTCCTTAACTAAAGCATGTTTTATAATAATATATCTAATAATATAAGATACCTTTAATTTATGGTAAATATTTATTTTAAATGCAGGCCTATCACATAAATAAAAGGATTGATTGATGAATTTAAGAACTGAAAAAACTTAGAAAAGAGATGCTGGTGCAATCCAAACCGG
>NW_011500185.1:221096-242129 GCF_000495115.2 Populus euphratica | reverse complement strand
TACTACTACTACTACTACTACTACTACTACTATTGTTGTTGTTATTGTTTATAATTATTGTTTATAATTTGTACAAATAACCTTCCTGTGGTTCGATCCCAGTCTTGCCAGGTTATTTATTACTTTGACACTCCTACACTTGGGAGAAGACATCAATCTTTTGGTCGTATCATCTGTTATATATGAATGAAAAGTTAAGAAATAGGCCTAAAATATTTATAGGAATGCAAGACTCAATTCTGTTGTTTGGAAGTCTAAATTTTAGTAACAAAGAAGTCTGAATTTATCTTGCAGCCTAGAAATTGTTCAGTGTTCGGCCTATATCTTGAGTTCTAAAAGTCCAAATGAGCTCAATTTTTTTTGTTAAAAAGCTGAGACAATTTCCTAGAACTTTCATGAATGAAGTCTGTTCAAATTCTGATGTTAGCAATGATGTTTTGTTCAGACAAGAAGATAAGGATTGTCACCAAGTCAAGATGTAGTCACACACTCAACAATTAGTCAATAAATCAATAGTTTCTAATTTTGGCTTATAAAAAAAGGTATTTGCCATGCATTTAGACATTTTAGTTTTTAGATTAAGATCATGTTCTTGCTATTTCTTTATTGCAATGTTTAAGTTTTGCTTATATTAATCTATTGTTTATGCTTCTCATTTTTTTTTCCTTTATTTGGTTAACTTTTATATTATTTATGTTCTTATCTTGTTTATTTATGTTTCTCTCTTTTATCATGTTTAGTTAAGTTTATTATGTCAAGATGAAAATGTTAAACTAATGGTGTTAGAATAAATATAGTATAAACTCAACATGGACCTTAATGTTTGATATTAATATGTTTTGTATTTATTATCTTGTTTATTTTTAATACTTTGCTTGTTAAATAGTTAATTTAGATTTATATTGTATAACACTTGGTACAACAAATACTTGGCACTTTCATAGCCCAACCATATGGTGTAACTGACACTTGTGTTATAAAGAAACTTGATTTGTTGTTAACACAAATTATAATCATAAATACCTGATAACATTTACAAGTATTAATATTATTTGAATAAGATAACTAATGTAATCATGTTAACAATTTATAATTCAATTGTAACCTTCTTTGGATATGGTTTCCAATTGAGTAATAAAAATAGTTTATACTATACTTGTTTGAAATACCATTAGTGAATTTTTTAACCTTGACATTTGTTTTTATCATTGTTTAATCCTCACATTAATCTCACAATCTCAAAGTTCTCTTTAACTTACTACTACTACTATTGTTGTCATTATCGTCGTCGTCATTGTTGTTATTATTATTATTTATAATTTATATAATTAACCTCCTGTGGTTCGACCCCGGTCTTGCCAGATTATTTATTATTTCAACACTCTTATACTTGGAAGAAGACATCAATAATTTGGTCGTGTTAATTAGGTATCCAATTCCAAATAAGAAAGATTTGTTGTAAAATTACAATTTGTATTTGTATTTTTGAATTTGATATGAAATTAGGTTTTAAAAAATATAGATTCATCTAAAAGATCATTATAAAACTGCAAATCTAGTTTCTTTTGGTTAATATAAAAGGAATGTAATGCCATTTAAATTGAAAAATGCTTCATTGGAATTTTATTGAATCATGAATGATATGTTTAATCCATATTCAAAATTTTACATAGTTTACATTGATAATCTTCTTGTTATTTTCCAACACTTAAGAATAATATTTTAAACATTTACTAACATTATTTTATCTTTCAAAGAATAATGGATTAGTTGTTTCAAAATCTAAGATTTCTCTTTTCCAAACTCATATTCGTTTTCTTGGTCATTATATTTTTCAAGGTGCAATCACACTTGTAAAGAAATCCCTCACCTTTGTCAGAACATTTCCTGATAAAATTCTTGACAACAACCATTTGCAAAGATTTTCAAGGGGTCTTAACTATATCTTAAACTTCTATCCAAACATTAACAGTTTAATAGAACAATTACATGATAGGCTAAGAAAAAACCTTGTACCATGGTCTAATGAATATTCTAGAATTGTTAAAAAGATAAAAATAAATAGGTATAAGAAATCCTTTGCTTAGACATTGTCAATTCCCTTAACTCCTAAAATAATTAAAACAGATGCTTCAAAGTTAGATTATGGTGGTATTCTTAAGCACGTTCAAAATTTCAAAGAATAAATTCTTCAATTTACATTTACATATTGGAATGGTTGTCGAAAGAATTATTCAACTATCAAAAGTGAAATTCCTTATATTTTCATGTGCATTATAAAATTTTAAAGTATTTTGCTAAACCAAAAGTTCTTTTATTGTATTGATCACAAATAAGCTAAAGAGGTTTTACAAAAAAAATTAAAAACATTTCATCAAAACAAATTTTTGTCTGATAACAAGCTATACTTAGTATTTTTTATTTTAATATAAAATTTATAAAAAAAAGTTAATTCTATACCTGATTTTCTAACTAGATAAATCCTCAAAAACAAATCTTGATACCACTAAAATCAATAAATAAAGGCAAAGCCCCGCAACAAAAACTTGAATCTCCAAAATAACCACGCCCTTCAAAACTCCTTTGATCAACAATTTTTTCTATAAAGCTAATCAAATAAAAAGTAGCAAATTATTCTTCTTAGGTATAAAATTGGGTCGATTCCCTTTCAAATTCTCTATAACTACTTTTGGTTTTATGATTAGTACTTAAAAGTGCATTTTTATCATGGTTTTATATCATCATTTTTGCACTTGAAGTATCAATAACTCCTTAACTTAAATATGTTTTATAATAATGTATCTAATAATATAAGATACCTATAATTTATGGTAAATATCTATTTTTAATGCAGGTCTATCACATAAATGAAAGGATTGATTGATGACTTGAAGAACTTAAATTGCAAGGATAAAGAGATGGCCAAACTTAGAAAAGAGATGTCGGTGCAATCCAAACCGGAACACTGTTCGGTAATTGGGTCATATCTGGAGCTACAGATCTCAGATTTAGGTCCAATTTATATGGATGGAAAGGTAAGACATAGGCCTACAACTTTCATATGGAGCCCAAGATCTAAAAAGGCCATTATCAAGTCCAAATTGTAGCAACAACAAAGAAGCCCGAATCTGTCTTCCAGCCCGAGCACTGTTTGGTATTTTGGCCATATCTGGAGTTCTAGAACTCCAAATGAGCTGAAATGTTTACACAAGAAATCTGAGACAATTGCCTACAACTTTCATGTTTACAACTAGCTCCAATTTTGACGTTATTAATGACGTTTTGGGCAGACAAGAAAAGATAAGAATTGTCACCAAGTCAAAATAGATTAAATTATAAGATATTCATGTAATTTTCATAATATAGTGAATGACGTAATAATTCTAGTGTATTTTTGTAGTTTACTCTATAACAATTTCCTTAAGAAAGAAAAACTACTTGTTTGGCATGGTATTTGAGTGGAGGCGGTGAAATAAATAAAACTGGTACCAAATTATAGCGCAAAAAACCCACAACAGTCCACCGATCTGAAACTCGAGTGAAAAGCCCAAATCTCCCACCACCGGCAACGAGTGAAAAGCCCAAATCTCCCACCACCGGCAATGACAGCCGGAAAGCTGTACCAACAATTACAGCAACAGCAACAAGTACAGCAATCCATGTGTTCTCTGAAAGGATCCCTCCGCACTCTGGCAATCCTAACGCTCGTCTCTTTCACATACCTTTCTTTCAATTCTCTCCATTCCACGTATTTTTCTTCTTCTTCTTCCATCTCTGCATCTTCTGTTTCTTTAGCGCCGGCTACCAAGAAGACGACTATATTGGTTGAAGATTTCGACGACGACGAGATATCGGATCTGTATCATTCGCCACGTGTATTCAAATTGAATTATGAGGAAATGGAGAGGAATTTCAAGATTTTTATATATCCAGATGGAGATCCAAATACATTTTATCAAACACCTAGGAAAATGACCGGCAAATACGCGAGCGAAGGGTACTTTTTCCAGAATATAAGAGAGAGCAGGTTTCTAACACAGGATCCTGATCAAGCCCACCTATTTTTTATTCCCATCTCCTGCCACAAGATGCGCGGCAAGGTCTTCTTCTTTTATTTATTTAGCAATTGCTGCTGCATCTGTCTGCATTTCTCTAGTCATGCTTTCATCTTTACCATAGACTGACTTTCCTGCCCGTCTTTCTGCAATTCTCAGTATGAATTTTATTAAATATTTATTTGGTTACATTTTCTTCACTACAGTGTGTTACTGGAATTGTTACCCACCTATTTTTCTTGATATTCTTCTTTTGGGCACCAACTCTAAGTGTGTCATCAGGCTACCTTTCACGCGCCGAGCCTGAGCTTCTTCCCTGTCGATTCTTATGCAGGCCATCCATGACAAATTATTCTTCGCATGGCCCCTTTTGGATTCGATCCTGGATGATAACATGGAGAGCAAACCCACTTACAATAAATGTTTTTTCATATTTTGACTGATAAGCATTTCATAGATAAATATTGCTTTTCCAAGTGAGGAAACCCTTTGTTGATGATGGCTCCTACTTTTCTACATTACTATATTCTACGTTAGTTTCCCTTAGCTCTTCTTGCTTGCTCAATCTAAACTGGCATAACAAATGCCTAAATCTATGCATGAATAGCTATCTGGCACTACCTTTTCCGTTTTATTACTAGCCCAATAAATTAAAGATGCCGCATTGCATTGTTGGTTGTTCTAATGGATGAAGTTGCTTCAAACCTGAAATTCATTGTTCTGTGCAGGGAATATCTTATGAGAATATGACCATTATTGTTGATAATTATGTGGAAAGCTTGAAATCCAAGTATCCCTATTGGAATAGAACATTGGGTGCCGATCACTTCTTCGTCACTTGTCATGATGTTGGTGTAAGAGCCACTGAAGGAGTTCCGTTTCTCATAAAGAATGCAATCAGAGTGGTGTGCTCCCCTAGCTATGATGTCGGGTTCATTCCACACAAAGATATTGCTCTTCCTCAGGTCCTCCAGCCATTTGCCCTTCCTGCTGGAGGAAATGATGTAGAGAAGAGGTAACAATAAGTGAAAAATGTTGACTTATTTATTCTGCTAAGCTTAGGTTTTATAGGCTCTGTTTTTTAGGATTTGTAAAGGCATGGTTGTATCCATTTTTCTGTAGACTATGAAGCGTTGTTGCATTTTGCATGAGCATCATTGTTTTGTTTGGACAATAGCAGTCATTTTGATGATTGATTATGGACAACTAAAATTGAAAATACAGGATATCTCTTGTGAATCTTGGGCCTTATAACACGTTACTGTACATTGAGGACATTAATAGAATTCTATTTTTCTCTTTAAGTGGACTCATAATATTTATTTTTAACTCTTTAGTTTTCACATCCTTATTTCTGTGTGTTTATTTTGTGCTTCCCAGTGAATATTAGATGCTCACATGCTACCTATCACCAAAGAAAAAAAAAAAAAATACAAGCCCAAATGTATCGCGGTTGTCATTTATCATTGAAAAAGGTTACATGCTGGAAACTTTTACGGAGTGTGTATTTGTCATTGCATCCGTGTTCATTCCATGAAAATAACTTTTACAATTTTTTGATTGACTCATTACCTGATAAAGTTGCCGTCAATTGAGATAGGCATATGTGTAGATAGGTGTTGAATTTTTTTTTTCCAGCTGGATAGAATTCACCCTTGAGTTCATTTGCTTTACAGGACAACTCTTGGTTTTTGGGCTGGCCATCGAAACTCTAGAATTAGAGTTATACTAGCACGTGTGTGGGAGAATGATACAGAACTAGATATTTCAAACAACAGAATAAATAGGGCTACTGGACATCTTGTCTATCAAAAGAGGTTTTATGGATCTAAATACTGTATATGCCCTGGTGGATCTCAGGTTAACAGTGCACGCATAGCTGACTCAATCCATTATGGATGTATTCCTGGTAAGTGTTACAACTGTTGCAACTTTTTTCGATAGCCAAGAATGGGTATAAATATGTTTTTATAATTTCATATCTCAAAATATGAAATTAAAGATTTTGATTCTTTAACAAGGTCCCTTTCATGAAGGAAATTAAAATAAAAATGAATTGAAAACAAAAAACATGCATGAAGGAAATTTGACATATATTTGTTATTTTAGTCTTACTCATTATGTGCATGCTCATATTCTCTTAGTATCTAATTGGGGCTTAGCAATCATGCTGATTGCCCCTGAATTATGATAGAAGGAACACCTCGCATGATGCATGGAAAAACTTTTTTTGGTATAACAAAGGACAAATGATTTCCTAGCATGATTAATAGTTCTTTATATATTTGTGTGTATGCGTGCGTGGAGTTATTTTTTGAATCTCTTCATTTAGATTGCACAAGTGAGGCACCTCTAGAGCTCATATGTGGTACTACACCTTTTGGTCTGGCATAAAACTAAATCCATTCTTCTAGCATCAGTACTACTCCTAACTAGTATTTTCTTAGCTGGACAATTGTTAAGTTGCAGTTGGATAATTTCTTGGGCTTACTTGCAAGATGTCAGAAACTCCATAACATGGTTTTAAATCATGGTTTCAGTCCTGGATTCATTTGCTGTCGCAAGGAAGCAGGCTGTTGCGGTTGTTGTGTAATATGCTCATGGTTATAGCTTAGTACCTACAAATATATGCTAATGAAATGTCTGACCTAGGAAGGTCGGTGTTTATATAAATCAATATAAACCATTTGATTGTGAATAAATAAAATGCACTAAGGAAAAAGATGAATTTATAAATTAAAAAAAAAAAAAAGAATTTCTCAAGTGTAATGGTTGTTCCTCCTATTACAGCTGTTACAGTCGCAAAATATAACGTATAATTAATAGAAGGCTAAAACTCTGTTATGAAACTGCCATATGCTATGTACCGATAGTTTATTTTAGAACCATGCTCCATATTTATGAAGCTTCCCATAAACACAAACATTTTTCATGCAATTTTAACTGTTGTTCAAAAAGTTGGTTGAGAATCACTTCTTTGAATACTTTTGTCACTTCTCTTGCAGTAATATTGTCGAACTATTATGACCTGCCATTCAATGACATTCTTGATTGGCACAAATTTTCCGTCATACTTACGGAGCAGGATGTGTACCGACTCAAGCAAATTCTGAAGGACATACCCGACAAGAAGTTGGTTTCACTGCATAAGAATTTAGTTAAGGTAGAGCCCCCTCCATTGCATCTTCAAATGTGGTTCTTTTTCTTGTCAGATTATGGATTTTTGTTATGACTCGGCAACTTTGAATTTCTTCTTAATGATTTGCAATAACTCAAAAGCACTTAATGTTATGTTTATCAGGTACAGAAGCATTTCCAGTGGAATTCGCCCCCTGTCAAATACGATGCATTCCATATGGTCATGTATGATCTCTGGCTGCGCCACCACGTGATCAAATACTAGTTGTTTAAGGGGCGTGATTCCAATTGTCATCCTTTCATGCTCACAACCCAAAGCCTGTACATCTCCATGCCCCTTTGAGCTGTATACAAAACGCCCTCCATGCCCCTTTGAGCTAGGAAATTGGAGTGCTTTCAAGGTTCCAATTTTGTTTTTCTTCTTTCTGTCCAGCACTGGATCTATTGTATATGTTTCTGATTCATGATTTCTCGTTTTATAATGCAGCGCTAGTTTTTTTATTTCAATATTAAAAATAGATATTTATAAAATTAAATATTATATTTATTTGAAATCATGATAACTTTATAAAAAATAAACTAAAATAAATTATAAATTTTAATATTTAATCAATTCATGTTAATCCAATAAACAAGTAATTTATATAATAAAATATATTGAGTTTAATAATTTTTTTTTGTAATATTTTATATTTAATTATGTAATAATAAAATATAGATGCTTGTAAATTAAAGCATTAATTTAATATATCCCATATTAGAATATTTGTTTGAAGTCATGATAAATTTTATATAAAACAAATCAAAATAAATTTTCAAATACAATTTATAATCAACTTGTCAAGTCTGAAATTTGATTCTATTAGATTTAATAATTTTATTTTTTTTAAAATTATTTTTTATTTAATCACATGATAATCAAAATAAATGTTTATAAAATCAAGCATCAATAAATATTGAAATGTTAGTTTGAAATTGCAATAAATCTTTAAAAAAAGCAAATTAAATTAAATTAAGAAGTTTAATTTAAAATAAATTAAAATAAATTAAAAAATTTAATTCAAAATTAATCAAATATTTAAAAATAAAGTAATATTTTTTTTTTTCTAAAACAAAAACTAAGTATGTCGGTCTAGGAAGTATATGGACATATTGTACATCTTTTGTGTGTGTGTGTGTGTGTGACGATGCTTTGCCTTGCTTGGTATGAATTCAACTATCATAGAGATTGTTAGAAAATTAGGAGTTTTTTTTCCTTCTAAATTTCTAGCAACTTATTTTTATCTAAAAATACTAACTAAACACTCTTAAAATCTAAAAATAAAAAAACTAATTTCTCAACCTAAAATAGCATAATAATAATTTGAAAACACACATAATCAAACATGAAAAAAAAGTTCTTTCTCAATCTCAATTTACATTCTCGAACGAGATAAAGGTTTAAAAATATTTTAATTGGAGAATGGAATTAGTTTATACCAAAATTGATAATTTTTGTTACTAGAATATGACAAACTAACAACTTTCTTTTTTATTCGCTATTATTTGGTAATTTTTTTTTTTTTAAGTTTAAAAATTAAAATATTAAAAAAATAAACTTTTAGATCAAAATTAAAACTACAAAAACTAAAAAAATTATAAAAGAAGGAAAAGGAAAGCCAGTGGACTAAACAAAACTTTTTTGTGTGAATTTGATATTTATCATATGGTTTCTTCTTGTTTTATATTTTTTATCATCTTTTGTTTAATTTTTTCTTTATGTAAAAAATCTTGATAAACTGATCATTATTTTTTTTTATTCACTCATTGCTATTAGAAAATTATTTTATTTTAATAAAAACATCATATAAATTAAATTTTTTTTATATAAAATACAAGAAGAAGAAAAAAGTAGAGTAAAATTAAACTAATCTCTTTGAAGTACTATAAAAATTAGAAAAAAAGTAAATAGATGAATCACTATTTCAATAATAAAGTTAACACAGTGAAAACATAATAATATGAGAGATAAAATTAATTAATACTTCAGTAGAAAAAAACTAATATAAAGAAAAAATAAATGAGGTAAAGTGCATATAAAACTAATAGGCCAGATCCATATGTTTGGCCTATGATGAAAAAGTTCAAGCCCATGCTTACATTTCTTTTTCAAGGAGAGTCAGGTGCTCTATTTTTTTTTTTTTAATAATTGAGTGACAGGTCACCCTAAAAATATTGAAGAAATTAAAAAAATAAAATAAACGGTTGATCCACTTTTTTCATCTAGTTCATAAAAAAACACTATCTCATTTGAATTGTTGTTCAGAAGATAAATCCATTAATATAAAGTTTGATCATTTTATAGTTGGAATTGTCTATTTAACAATTTTTTTCTTTTTTTAAAACTTTATAGTAATTTTTTTCTTCTTAATATATAAATTTAAAAAGTAAAGAAAATAAAGTTTAGAATTAAAACGTATATTTCAAAATAACAATAACTAAATAATAGAAAATTTAAAACTTTAAAGGCTGATCTAAAGTTCCTCATGCCAAAATCTAACGAATTACACAAAAAAAATAACTAAATAATAGAAAATAAAGTTTTTTTTTCTTGGTAAAATATTGCTCTCTTTCTTTTAAATTTGTAAGCTCAACCATGTCCCCTTTCAAACATAATCCAAAACTCAATACATTAGTGACCAAACGAATTACACAAAAAACAAAAAATGTAATATGGACATATAAAATATTAAAAATATATTAATTTAAGATAAATAAAAAAATTAAAAATTAAAAATTATTTTAAAAATACTTTTAAAATATAGAAATAATCAAGCTATTTGTTGGAGGCCGGACCGGGGCAGGTCTTCGGGACAAAACTCCGTGCCCAAACCCGTCCCTTGTCATTCGATTCTGAACAGGGTGATCTGATCGGGAAGCCCGGCGTCCGGTCCGGTCTAATAGGGCCGCTTTCATGTATATAAAATAAAATAAAAACAAATGTCCAAGGGATCTTTTGAAAATTTGCTTCCACACGGCCCCACGCGCACTCTGAGTCTAATTCAACGTTCCTTGAATCTTGGTGCGCATGCTGTATAGGTCATATGACCGGATTGCCTGCCTCTCTTCTCTAGCCTAGACTTTAGAAGAAAGAGAGAGAAGATGGTGTCGCAGACGATAGATTTGTTAAAGAAGGAGCTTCCTGTTGAAGAGGGAAGGCTGCATCTGAACGGAGATGGAGCTAAGACTACTGGTCTGGTCTTGGTCGACCTTGTTAATGGCTTTTGTACTGTTGGCGCTGGCAATTTGGTAACAAAACAAACAACCCAAGAATTGATCTTTTGCTTCTTCTTCTTCTTCTTATGCTATTAAATTACATATATGCACATAGAAAGAGAGAGGTCTCAATTTGTTTTTTTCTGTTGAGGTTGTGTTATGTTGTTTGTGATTTTTTTTTTTTACAAAATCTGTTTTGGCAGGCCCCAAAAGTGGCAGATAAGCAAATATCAGAAATGGTGGAGGAATCAGCGAGGATTGCTAGATTATTCTGTGAAAAGAAATGGCCTGTTTTTGCCTTTCTTGATACCCATCATCCTGATATACCCGAGCATCCTTATCCTCCTCATTGCATTCTAGGAACTGATGAAGCAAATCTTGTTCCTGGTAGCTACTGTGTCTTTCTTCTTACTATAAAAACCATACTATTCTTATTCTTATTTATTTATTGCATGGATGAATAAACGGATGGTATTCTATTCCTTTTTTATTTATAGCCCTTCAATGGTTGGAGAATGATCCTAGTGCAACTCTTCGCCGCAAGGATTGTATTGATGGATTCCTTGGTTCAATTGACAAACATGATGGTTCCAATGTCTTTGTTGATTGGGTTCGAAATAATGACATCAAACTTGTAAGCAGCAACACTCCTCTTTTCATTTCCTAAAATACTATTTATTGTTTCTTTTCTTTCTTTAAAAATCAATGGTGCATTTCCCTTTGGAAGCTACTGGTTGTAGGGATATGCACAGATATATGTGTCCTGGATTTTGTTTCTTCGGCCTTAT
The DNA here is from genome assembly GCF_000495115.2 of Populus euphratica. Lineage (NCBI taxonomy): Eukaryota > Viridiplantae > Streptophyta > Magnoliopsida > Malpighiales > Salicaceae > Populus > Populus euphratica. Next base: position 230,893 of record NW_011500185.1, on the reverse strand, counting down.
CTGCCAGAAATCGTGGCCTTCTTTCTCCTCTTGAGGATTTGGTTGTGTATTCTCGTGCTTGTGCAACCTATGATCTTCCACTTCACATTGCCAAAACTCTCAAAGATACCATAGCACACCCACAGGTACCTTGAATTATTTAATCATAGGTTTGCTTGCTTTGATTTTCCTCCCATGTTCCCTGTTTTGATTAACCCTTGTGATGTACTTCAATTTAGATTAGCGGGCAAGCCATTTACCATGATGGCTGGGTTGTGTATGTCGAACGCAAAATTTTCTAATAAGTGTAGAAATATCACGGGTCAGCATTTTTCTCCGATTGTTGATCTCAGACATGCCAATTTTGTTAGATTATTAGGATTTTGACACAGTTGAGATTGGACATATAAATTAATAGTTAAGACACGGTATAGGCATGAGGGGGTGGTGTAAATTAATATCAGATTGCTTGTTTAATGCACGGTGATGATTATGGGACGGTGCCTTTACAAATGAGAAGTGCGATGCACAAATTGGAGGATCAGGTTCTTTGATCAATTTTTCTTTTAGTAGTTTATTATTTTTATTGTATTAGTTGGCTTAATCTTTTGTTTTTTCTTGTAATGATATTTACTTGAATCTGCATCTTTACGGAAAACAGACATTACATGCTTTTCCCTATGCATTGGTGAAATATGCAATCTTACCCCATTTCATTTTATTTTATTTGTGTGGCAGGAGCTGATGCATCACATAGGCCTCTATATGGCCCAGGGAAGGGGAGCCAAGGTAGTATCAGAGGTTTCTTTTGGTTCATTGCCACAGCCGTTATTTTAGCCCAGCCACGCTTTACATGTTCGTCGGATAGGGGTAGCTGAAAGAACAGTATGTATGTAGAAAAAGGTTTTTTATATTTGGGTTGCCACTCAATAATTATGGCATGGGTATTGAAATTAGTTGAATGGAAAACAAAATTGTCACACTTGATTATGTTTTGCTTGGTAAATTTCTGTGCAATTCTAAATGACAATGTCTCAGTAGGAATGTTCTTGGCCAGTGATTTTCGTAGTTGGTTCTGTTTCAATTGTTTATCAACGGAACGAGTGTCCTTTTCATGTTTCGATTCATGAATTGTATAGTATTGAAAGGGATATAGTCTGGAATTTGTGTGACTAGGAGATTGTCCGCTGTAATTAGCTTCGAATCCCTTTTCAGGAGATCAGCAAACCAAATTTGAATTACAAGGCACTTGACAATTCAGTAGATTAAATTTGAGACTTCCATCTTGAACATCTCGTGTTGAAGTTCTGGAATTGGTGGGGGTGGAGATTCAGGGGAAGGGAGAGTTACTTACCCCTGTAGTTGAGCCTGAGATGCACTGAGCCTTCCCGTAATTACATTCAATTCATGCTGCAGTTCTATAGAATTGCATTTTCAGGACTGAATTTACCAGAATTTTCAGGGCGGCAGTTAATTTCCTCTGGAAGGACAGAGTAGCAGTACGTTCCCCATCAGAATTGTTCAAAAGGATGTTTCTCATTCCAAGTATTAAGGATACTTCCAAACTACGTGTTCTTTCTGAGGTTCAAGAGAATGAAAAGAAAGGAATATATTATGTTCTTTCTGGCGCGTGAATAATGGTTTTGATATGCAATAAATGGAAGATCAAATTCAAATAAATTCATCAATTTCAAGTTCACATTTTGTCTGTAGTCTCTCTACAAGCATTTCTTATTTCTTATTTCTTTTTGCTTTTTAAGGATGTGGCATGGTTACAGACATTTAGGACAGCATATAAGGAAAGCAAAACTTTCATACAATTACGCAGAAAAGATTTCTTGGTTCATTTTATGAGGTTAAAATGCAAACACACTGACAGGTTAAGTGAAATCAAATTGTTGAAGTATTCTTCTCGTTCTGATACTTTTGATTGATCAATAGTAAGCACCCGTAGTACATAGAAACCATACCTTGATAAAAAGTAGAACAGAGAAGGAAGCTTAGGCTTGTGAAACAACAACAACAACAACAAATGGATTAGATAGAACTCAGCCAACCGATTCAAATAGCACTAATTTACACGTTGGGTCCTGATCTTAGATGTCTCCTATTCATTGCAGGGTGCATGCGAGAAAAGATAGAATTCTTTTGCTTTTTGGGTTTTATGCCAAAGATGAACGACCGCAAAGGAACTCGAGATCGACTTTCTGAGTGTGGAAGCTGGATATTTTGACCGTGCTTTGATCTAGAAAGCTTAAATTCCTCGTTCAATTTTTCCAGTGTTCTTTCAACTTCGAGTTGGAGTGTTGTTATGTGATCTAAGCCTGCCTGCAATTCATCTGCAACCTTGTTATTCTCTTGTTTCATGTTCAAAATCTCTCCTTGGAACTTAGCAGCTTGATAGCTTGTAAACTTGAACTCATCATCTTCAGCACTCTCCTTCAATACAGTTGTTATTTCATCTTGAATGTCGCACAAAGATGCAAATCTGCTCTTCACTTCATCTTTCAGTTGCATGCTTTTCTCTAACCAGACTGTCAGTTCAGTATGTATCTCTCTAAGGTACTTGTATAGTGGCCGCCCATCTGATCTCAAAGAATATTTTGCATTGCCACTCCCATCTTGCATCTTTTGCTTTTCCTCTAGTTTGAACAACTCAGACTGTAGATCTTGAACTTCAGTTTCAAATTTCTGTATTTGTTGGAATGTAGTGCTGAACCTTAACCAGAAATTCAAGTTCTCTTCTAGAACTTCATCAATGTTCATCCGGAATCGATCTTCGATTTCTGAGGTAATTTCTGGTTGGTCCATTAGAATCACATTGATGTCTCCTGTTACTTCTTGTTCTGTCACCATTGATTCTACAGGTTTGCTATCTTCACTCAAACCTGCTTGAAGAAGGATCAGCTTCTGGCGTAGAAATTGAATCTGTTCATCCTTCTTTGCATTAGCACTCTTCAACTCTCTTACCTGCACTGTTGCATCAAAGAGGCTATCTACATTCTTCTTTTCTGCTTCAGTAAGCTGCTTCTTTAATTCCTTGTAATTCCGAAGAATTGAAGTATACTCCGTCAGCAGTACTTTTTCTCTATTCTCCAGACCATTCATGAACAACTGCTTCCAGTCTGGCTCATCAACTAGCATTGTTTCCTGTTCCCATATTTCAACATTGAGATCATCCATCGATGAAGGTGAATCTTTCTTAGCAGCTTTTTCTTCAATTTCCAGGCCACTAAGTTCCTCCAGAGAATTGTTGAGGTCATTAGTTTTCTTGGGTTGACTTGAATTTTGCCCATGCTCTTTTATCTCTTCCTCTTCTCTTTTAATTCCTGTAGTCTTTATAGAACTATCAGCATCATTCATTTTATCTTCTTGTTCCTTTAACTCCGCAAAGAAACTGGATTCCGCAGGATTTTCCTTTACTTTCTCTGAAGAATATGAAACCTTGAGCTCGTGACGTGGCTTCAGATTTTGTTGTACCCCAAGACTCTCATCAGGATTTAGTGCATCTTCTGATCCCTTAAAATCTTCATGGGATTTACCCAAAACCTTGTGATGCTCTTTAGTCTTCACATTCTGATGTTTCTCAAGGCTATCATCAGGATTGAGTGCAGCTTCTTGTGATTCAACTTTTACCAGTGATCTGTCCTCTGTTTCAGGTTTGGCCTCAAATTCCTCATCTGATTTTACAGACAGCAATTTTTCGGAGAGGTGATCAATATTAGAACGAGCTTCAGTAAAATGTGCATGAAGGTTGGTATTCTGGTGCTCAACACTCTGGTTTAGATCCTGGAGTCCATACAATTTCTCCTCCATTTCCCTAAGCTGTTCCCTCAAATCATTTTTGCCATTGAATAATATTTCCTTGTCTTCTTCTAAAGTTCGAATTTCTGCTTGCAGTTCGTTGGTCTCCAACCTTAACCTCTGTACAAGAGCTGTCTGTGATGAAACTGAAGCTTCTAAGTTAATGATCTTGTTTACAAGTTTATCGATCTTCTCAGCAAGTTCTCCCATGGTGACACATGCACTAGATCCAACCTCAAAGTTTTCCTTAATCTTCTCACGCAACAACTCCATATCCTGTTTCTCTTCTGGATCACTGCTCACTCCTTGATATATACTTTCCAATCCTTCTACTGCTTTTAAAAGTTCATCTTTGGCTTCAGGATTTTCTGGATTGATCTCACCATGCAAAAACTCATCCTTGAGAGACTTCAACTTCCCCCAGGCATTCTTTATTCTTTCCTGCTCTTCTACTGCTTCTTCTGCAGATCTCTCTTGTCTCTCCTGCAACAGAGCCAATGTCTCTTGGCATGATTTCAGGGCTGCCGATGCGATCAATGTCCGAGCTTCGTTGTCTTCAATGACCATGCCTGCACCAAATTCATCTTGCAAATTACAAACCTTCTCCTGCATTTCCCTGATCCGAAGCTCAATTTCCCAATACTTGGCAAGTCTGCTGTCATAAGAACTCTTCACAAACTCTTTTTCAGTTTGTAGAGCCAGGATTGTTTTCTGAATTTTGTCAATCTCTTGGAGTCCCTCGGATTTGCTTAAACCAGACTTGGCAACTGTTGCATTCCTTGCTCCTTTCATTGGCTTCTTTGATTGCAGCTTATTTGAAGCTGATGTGATGATACCCTTTACATCTTTAGGAATCTTTGGGACCTTTGGAACATTTGCTTTTGAGATTTCTGGAAGCTTCTTCGCAAATTTAGACGGAATCTCATCTCCATCTTCTTCCATTGCAAACTGAACTTGTTCTGGGAAAACATGAGCAATTGTATTGTTGGCATTTTGTAGCTCTTTTGATATGTGGTCATACCGTTCAGCTAATGCCCGATAAGCTCGGTAATAGTCTTCAACGAAGTGTATCAGCTCTGGTCTCTTTTTGTAGTACATTTCAGCCCTCTTGGCAAAAGAGTCGCCATCTTCTTCAATAAGTTTGAGCACGTTTTGAACCTTATCTTCCATATCTGCAATTGAAGATTTGTGTTGTTAAGGCATGTTATACACATTGCGTTTATGCATGTTATGAATCAATTGGTTCATATATAGATGAAGGCATTTGACAAATTTATAAAGCAATGAGATGGAAATGAACTTCAGTAGTTTCAGTTCGCCAGCAGAAGGTCCAAAATTATTTGAAATTGCCGGAAGAGGTCCAGAATCTTATTAAAAACGGCCTAATATTGTGACTTGGTTTCTTTTAAGTAGGTTTTATATAATCAACATTAGACTTTTACCATATGTTACCATCACGACATGAATAAACCTGGAAGTCATTGCCGTGCTTGACTTAACTGGAAAACTAAATGCATTGAAATGAGATCTTTTTCATGCATATGTAAGCCAAACATGTGAGATGCAAACCAATCCAGACTTTTGGGAAATATAGAAACTTGATCAAGCAGGTCTAATGGCGCATCTGGGCTTGGCCTTGCCTTATTATAGCAAAAAAGAAAAGGAAAACAAATGTATTCTCAACTAAATTTGTTCTTCCAACAAGAACGAGCTTTGCAGAAATCAGATGGAGTGTATCATGCACGTAATGAATCGATTAGCATACGAAGCAGTCTAATTTCCTATTCAATCGTAAATCTCCCTCTACAACTTTTTGTTAAACCCCGTGAATAAAAAATGAATGTGTGATTGCTACAACATGAGGTTTACAGAAGGCCGATTAATCCAATCACTAACATATTTAGTGAGAAACTAGACAAGAGTAAACACTAATAATTACCATGAAGGTTTTGCTCGAGCCATTTAGATTGCTTTGTTCGGATGTGGCTTGCCCACCACCATGAGTAAGCATTGCTTGCAGCTCTCTGCAACATATTACTGTTTCTTTCTTCTGATATCTTTTGTTTCTCCAAATAAAAAATATGTTGGATCATGCAGCTTTTCTCCTTCTGTTTCTTCAACAAGGGACAGACCGAACCACACGCAATGCAACGCTGCAAGTAATTGCAGCCCTCCCCTCTCTACCCACCCTTTCTCTTACAAAGGAGTACAACAAGACATGGAAACCCGAAACGTCGTACCCTTTTGTTTTGGAAAGACAGAAGAAGAGGGTTGTTGGTTGAGGTTTCGAATTGAAAGAAACAAAAGAAAAGGAAAAGGAAAGGATGCTCCAACTACATGCTAATAATGAGATGATGGAGGGGAGCCATTCCCGGCTGGATTAGCTGTTGAATCGAGTTAAAATGAAAAGACCGAACGCCCAGCTGCCAATTTGTGATAGACAAGTGTAAGCATGGAATATGGAAGGCACGGTTTTTGCCTTTCCAGGGTGTATATAGGACACCTCCCTTTTGTTTTCTAATTTCTTTCTTTCTTTGAGTTCTCCTTACCCTTTCTTCCTTTTCTTCTTCTAATAATTATTATCAACAATATAAGCAACAAGACTTGCTCCATTCAAGTAAACTAAACTTATAGTCTGACACCGGTCATTACAAACAAAACTAAAAGCGATTAACTTTGCACTATGCATCCTTTCTAACACGATTGCTGGTTTGTAGGTGGTCAAAGAGTTTTCGTGGGTTTTTGTGACTTGTTATTCTTACAGTGTATCTAGTTGATTGGTGGTTGTTAGAAAAAGATAAGGCTAGAATAGTGGGGTTTGATTTGGGTTGGTTTTGCATGACATATTTGTCCTTCCTTTTACTCTTGAAGGTTTATAGGTTTCTATGGCTTGTCATTCTTGCAATGCACCTAGTTGACTGATGGTTGTTAATAGAGGGTGTTATTCTTGCAATATACTTAGTTGATTGGTGATTGTTGGGAAATGGTGAGGTTGGTACAGTAGGGTTTGATTTGGGTTGATTTTGCATGACATGTTTATCCTTCCTTTCACTCTTGAAGGCTTGTGGGTTTCTGTGACTTGTCATTCTTACAATGTACCCAGTTGATTGGTGGTTCTTGATAGAGGGTGAGGCTTGTACAGTGGGGTTTGATTTGGGTTGGTTTTACACGAGATGGTTGTACTTTCTTTTAGTCTTGGAGACCTGGTAGGTTACTGTATGGCTTCTTTTTGGGCAAGTAAGCTCACCCTCACTGTGCTTGATTGGTTATTTGGCTCATTTGTGTTGGATTTTGCTTGATTTTAGGGTTCAATTGGATTTGGTTGCTGAAATTGACTTAGTGCTCTATCATTGTGCAACAAATTAGAAGAACGATAGCAAAGCCAAACCCACGTACACATAGACTAGGGCACTAGACCCAAGTTGACTCAAGTTAATTGGATCATTGTGCAACAAATTAGAAGAATGATAGCAAAGCCAAACCCAAATAGACTAGGGCACTATACCCAAGTTGACTCAAGTTAATTGGATCATGTTAGGGCATCAAAGACCTACATTATTTGGGTTCAACAACGAAGCCAGACCCAAGTAACTTGGGCTAGATAAGATGTCAGGCCTAAGTTACTTGAATCTCATAGCGGAGCTGGATCTAGTTAACTTGGGTCTAGCAAGAGTACTAGCCCAAGTTAATTGAGTTTGAAAGGTGATGTCTTACCCAAGTTTAATATTTATTATTAGTATTATTATTAATTTTGAAAAAAAAATATTACTATTGAAAAAAAGTCGTAGATTTGATTTGAATGGTAAAATTAAAAACTATAAGAACATAGATCAGACATGTTTAATATTATTATTAATATTATATATGCTATTATTTTTTAATACTTAATATTATTAATAAATTAAAAAAATATTATAATTATTTAAAAAAATAATAGATTTTATTTGAAGGATAAAATTAAAAATTATATTATTATTATTATTATTATTAAATTTGAAAAAAAAAGAACGCCACATCCAAATAACTTGAATCCGATAGGGGCTCTAAACCCAAGTAACTTGGATCCCATAAAAATTATTATTATTGAAGAAAAATCATAAATTTAATTTGAAAGGTAAAAGTAAAAAACTTATTATCATTATTATTAATAAAATTAAAAAAAAATATTATTATTATTGGAAAAAAAATTATATATTTGATTTGAAAGATAACATTAAAAATTGTTATTATTATTATTGTTGTTGTTGTTGTTGTTGTTACTTGGATCCGGCAAACAAGCCAAACTCATGTAACTTAGCTTCAATTAATGTACCATACCTAAGTAACTTGGGTCTGATAAGGGAGCTAAACCAAAGCTACTTGGGCCCCACAAGCACTCCAAGGTCAAGTAACTTAAGTCCGATAATGATACCAGAATAAAAAAACTTGGGTTCGGCTAGGGTGCCAAGCCCAAATTACTTGGATCTAGAAGATGATGTTATATTCAAGTGTTAATATTATTATTATTAAATTTTTAAAAAATATTATTACTATTGAATAAACACTATAAATTTAATTTAAAGGGTAAAATTAAAAACTAGAAGAACTTGGGTCAGACATGTTTAATAATATTATTAATATTATAAATACTATTATTTTTATTGTTATTAATATTATTAAAAAAATATTATTACTATTGAATAAACACTATAAATTTAATTTAAAGGGTAAAATTAAAAACTAGAAGAACTTGGGTCAGACATGTTTAATAATATTATTAATATTATAAATACTATTATTTTTATTGTTATTAATATTATTAATAATTTTTTTAAAATATTCTTACTGTTTAAAAAAATCATAAATTTGATTTCAATGATAAAATTATTATTATTATTATTATTATTAAATTTTAAAAAAAGGGCTTCATACCCTTGTAACTTGGGTTCGGTTAGGGCTCCAAACCCAAATAAATTATTGGATCCACTAGGGTGTCAAACCTAAGTAACTTGGATCCTTGGACTTGATTGCCTGTCAAGTCCACGTGTACTTTGAACTTTATCAGTCGCCAAGTTCAAGTACCTTGGACTCGACTATTGGAGTTGGCCATTTATAAAGTCAACATGTACCTTGAACTTAGTCCACTGTTAAGTCCAAGTGTATGGGTCTGATATTAATATTTATTTTTTAAAATATTATTACTATTAATAAAAAATAATAGATTTGATTTCAAGGGTAAAATTAAAAGTAGTAGTAGTAGTAGTTGTTGTTATTCTTTTCATTATTGTTAATATTATTTATATAATTATTAATAAATTTTAAAAAATAAACGTTGAAGAAAAGAACTCAAGTCAACCTAGGTTCACTCTACTAATCAGTCACTCGTGACATGAGATTGAGATAAGAAAATTACTATTATTTTTTTTAAATAACCTAGAAAAAAGGATCAAAGTTAAATAAATAAATAAAACCTAAATGTTCCGAGTTAACCTGACAAAATTGTGACTCAGATAATCCTATAGAAAAGAAAAATATAAAAAAAGAGATCTCAAGACCTGATAACTCAATATAAAAGAATGAAATTAAAAAAATAATTTTTTTTTGAAAAATCCAAAACAAATGAGTATAATATTTAATATAAAAAAACCCAAAGGAAGGAAAAAAAGAGAGTATAATATTTAATATAAAAAAAATAAAAAATCAAATGAAAATAAATGAAAAAAGAGTCATTAGACCAGTCTCTCTCTGTGTGTGTATGTGTGTGTGTGTGAAATCATCTTTTCTTCAAATCTAAAGCTAATGCCAGTGTTCACTAACAAATTCCACTACCAAATTTTCAACCTCCGCAGCTTCATTTCTTCATGCTTCGAATTATTATCGCAACTTCATTTCTTCATGCTTCGAATTATTATTGGTATTATAATTAATATCATAAATATTATTTTTGAGTTTGGTATTGTAGTTAAATTTAATGCTTTTGAGTTTGATATTACAACCAAATACAAGGCTCTTGAACTTGTGGTGCAGCCATACCC
>NW_011500185.1:206096-208596 GCF_000495115.2 Populus euphratica | reverse complement strand
TTACCCGTTTACCTATAAATAAATTTTTTTTTTATCTTTCGGGAGTATATTTATACATTTGCTCATGATCGTGACTTAAATAGATCTATTTTGTTAGAAAATGTAGGTTATGACAATAAATATAGTTTACTAATCGTAAAACGTTTAATTACTCGAATGTATCAACAGAATCATTTGATTATTTCTGCTAATGATTCTAACCAAAATACATTTTTTAGGTATAACAAAAATTTGTATTTTCAAATGATATCGGAGGGGTTTGCAGTTATTGTGGAAATTCCATTTTCCTTACGATTAGTATCCTCTTTAGAAAGATCAGAAATAGTAAAATCTCATAATTTACGATCAATTCATTCAATATTTCCTTTTTTAGAGGGCAAATTCCCACATTTAAATTATCTGTCAGAGGGACTAATACCGTACCCCATCCATCTAGAAAAATTGGTTCAAATCCTTCGCTATTGGGTGAAAGATCCCTCCTCTTTGCATTTATTACGACTCTTTCTTCACGAGTATTGGAATTTGAACAATATTAAGAAATCTATTTCCTTTTTTGTAAAAAAGAATCAAAGATTCTTCTTGTTCTTATATAATTCTCACGTATATGAATACAAGTCCTTTTTCTTTTTTCTTTGTATTGAAAAAGATCGAAGCCGCGATATTTATTTCACTCAAGATTGGCTTCGGGGGGTATCCATGTTTGGCGTATGCCTGCTCTGACCGAGATCTTTGGAGATGATTCCGTACTACAATTCGGTGGAGGAACTTTAGGGCACCCTTGGGGAAATGCACCCGGTGCCATTGATAATCGAGTAGCTCTAGAAGCATTGGCTTCTTTCAAAAGGGCTTCTGCTTCTTCAGTAAATGTTTTTGTAGAAGATATAATTTCTTGAAACTGAGTTTTACTCATTTTTAAGTAGGTACGTAACTCAACGAGAAATTTCCTTACTTGTCCAATTTCTAATGAATCAAGATAACCATTCGTTCTGGTATAAATAGTCATTATCTATTTTGCCACCGTGAAAGGGGCGGCTTGGGATTGTTTGAGCAACTCGCGCCATCATTGACCTCTTGCCAATTGATTCTGAGTAGCTTTATCAAGATCCGAAGCGAATTGCACAAAGGCTTCTAATTCTGCGAATTGCGCCATTGTAGCATGTGTGTCGCCTAGGGCATAAGGGGCATGATGACTTGACATCATCCTCACCTTCCTCCCGCTTATCACCGGCAGTCTGTTCAGGGTTCCAAACTCAACGGTGGCAACTAAACACGAGGGTTGCACTCGTTGCGGGATTTAACCCAACATCTTACGGCACGAGCTGACGACAGCCATGCACCACCTATGTCCGCGTTCCCGAAGGCACCCCTCTCTTTGCATCGAATTAAACCATATGCTCCACCGCTTGTGCGGGCCCTTGTCAATTCCTTTGAGTTTCATTCTTGCAAACGTACTCCCTAGGCGGGATACTTAACGCGTTAGCTACAGCACTGCACAGGTCGATACGCACAACGCCTAATGATTCTAAATTACCTACTTAACTTAGTGGTTAGAGTATTACTTTCATACGGTGGGAGTCATTGGTTCAAATAAATCCAATAGTAGGTATAACTTATTAGATATCCGAATCCATGGTATCTAATAAGTTTTTCTATCCGCCTTAATTTTATTATTTTATTGATTTTTGATCTTTTCCATTCCATTCTATTTCTCTTTCTCTATTTCATTTTTGAATTTGAAAATTTTTCGTTGTAGTTGTATTAGATAGAATCCGATTCCATTTAGGATTCTATTCAATTTGCAGAATAAAAAAATAAGATGTATAAACAGAACTTATGTTTATACAGAAGTTTTTCTTTTGATTATTCGAGCGCAAGGATAAAGAGAGGACCAAACTTAAAAAAGAGATGCTGGTTTAACCTAAATTGGAACATAATTTACTCATTGGGTCATATTTAAAAATATAAATCTTGGATTTAGGTCTGCTCTATATAGATGGAAAGCTAAGACATAGGCCTAAAACATTCATGCAGAAGGCAAGACTCAATTCTACTGTTTGGAAGTTCAAATCTTAGCAACAATAAAAAAGTCAAAATCTGTTTTGCAGCCCAGATACTGTTTAATGTTCAGCTCATATCTCGAGTTCTAAAAGTCCAAATAACCTTAATTTCTTTTGAAAAGCTAAGATAATTTCCTAGAACTTTCATGATTTAAATCTGTTCTAACATTATCAATGATGTTTTGTTCAGACAAGAAGATAAGAATTATCACCAAGTCAAGAGTTGGTCACCCACTCAACAATTAGTCAACAAATCAATATTTTCTAATTTTGACGTTTAAAAGGAGTCATTTTCCATGCATATAGGCATCTTGGTTTTTCAGATTAAGATTATGTTCTTGTTATCTCTTTATTGTAATGCTTAAGTTTTACTTATATTAATCTCTTGTTTATACTTCTCATTTCCTTTCCTTTACTTAGTTAACCTATATCTTATTTATGTT
>NW_011500185.1:203056-205983 GCF_000495115.2 Populus euphratica | reverse complement strand
TAAACTTAACATGGACTTTAATATTTGATACTAACATTTTTTGTATTTGTTATCTTGTTCACTCTTAATACTTTACTTGTTAAATGGTTAATCTAGATTTATGTTATATAACACTTGGTACAATAAATGCTTGACACTTTTACAGCTCAACCGTATGGTATAACCAATACTTGTGCTATGAAATGAACTTGATTTGTTAAAATAAGTTATAATCATGAATACCTAATAATATTTACAAGTATTAGCATTATTCGAATAAGATAACTCATGTAATCATATTAACAATTTATAATCTGACTAGAATTTTCTTTGTGTGTGGTTTCTAATTGAGTAATAAGAGTTTATACTATACTTGTTTGAAATATCATTAATGGATCTTTTAACCTTAACAATTGTTTTTATCATTGTTTAAATCCTTATATCAATATCCATCTCAAAACACCTTTTTAGTACTATTACTACTACTACTACTACTACTACTACTACTACTACTACTACTACTACTACTACTACTACTACTACTACTAATATTACTATTATTATTGTTGTTTTTGTTTTTGTTGTATTATTATTATTTATAATTTTTATGGTTAACCTTTTTATAGTTCAACTCCGGTTATGTCAGATATCGCACCCGACATCGCGGCGGCCTTAAAAATTTTTTTCTCAAAAAATAACATATTTATGGCATCTTGTTTTTTGATAGGGAATAGTCTTGTTTAAGGAGTCGTCATTTAGTATTATGGTCACTAGAAACTCTAATTGATCAATAAGGATTCTATGGTACAGAACTGGTTATGTAAAAGAAAAGATATTATCACCCCTTAAACATTCTACCTAAGGCAGACTGTATTACTGGTTTTGTCTTAAATTGTTAAACGTTTCATAGTTTATGCTATGATAATTTGTTTATAATATTTAACAATGAATACTTCCAACTCTGAAGTTGGTAAATATTATGTAGCTATCAAAATTAAAATAAATTTAAATCAAGATTTATATTCCTGATTTTGACGTCAATGAATAAATAAATAAAATAATTTTATTTTTACGCATGCACATTTTATTTTTATGTAGCTAAATAAAATTAAAATAAAATAAAATAAAATAAATTTACATTGATATTTTTATTCCTGACTCTAGTGTTAGTGAATAAACTAATACATTTATTTTATCTTTGTATGCATATTTTTTTATTTTTTATGTACTTAAATAAAAAACAATAAAATAGATTTGAATATATATTTTTATTCTGACTTTGGTGTAATAAATAAAAATAATAAATTTTTATTTGTATGTTTTATACATATATATATATATATTATTTATTTATTTAAAATTAACTTATGCCTTGTTTGTTTCAAGGAAAATGAATTCTTGGAATTCATTTTCCTTACTTTTCCATGTTTGGTAACAACATGGAAAAGTAGTCAATGAAAAAGTTAATTTCGACAACATAAAAAAAACGCTTTATGAAAGGAAAGTGTTTTCCTTCTGATAAAGAAAGGAAAACACTTTCCCTTTTTTCATTGTCTACTTTTACTTTTACAAAGCACGATCTGTCTCTCTTTTTCTTGAAGCATTTCAGAACCATTTCTTCTGTGGACAATTGAAGCATTTTAATTTCAGGTATTTTTTTATGTCCTTTATCTTTTTATCTTCTTCGTAGATTTGTAAAATATCTTTTTATCTTCTTCGTAGATCTATACAAATTATTGTATAATATTTCCATAACACAGCAAGTTTTCTATTGCCCCTTGAATGTTTGATACTTGTCCTGCTTTTTTGTCTTAAATATTTGCTTCTTTATGCACAAATGGTGAGAGAAACAGAAAGGGAACACGGGGAAACCGACAGGAACAAGGGCATGAGAGATATAGAGAGGGAGAGGGAACAGGGGAAGGGGAATGAGAGAAACCGAAAGGGAACAGAGGAATGGGGGAATGAGAGAAACTGAGCGGGGAATCGACCGAGAGGGAAAGGGAACAGGGGGAATCGACCAAGAAGGAGAAGGGAATCGACCGAGAGGGAGAGGAAACAGGGAGAATCGACTGAGAGGGAGAGGGAACTGGGAGCAAGGAACATGGGAGAGGGAACGAGAGGAATCAATTGAGAGGGAACAGGGAGCAAGGAACATGGGAGAGGGAATGAGGGGAATCAATTGAAAGGGAACAAGGAACAGGGGAATGGGAGAGGGAATGAGGGGGAATTAATTGAGAGGGAACAAGGAACAAGGGAATGGGAGAGGGAACGGGGGGAATTAATTGAGAGGGAACATGAAATAGGGAACAGGGGAATGAGAGAGGGGAACTGACCGAGAGGGGGAGAGAATGGAATTATAAGCCATTGAATTTAGGCAATGAATTTAGTCTCGTGAGCATATGCAAAACATGGGTTAAGCTGCATGTTTATTAGGGAAATGCAAGAGATGATTAGAGTTTTAACCAGAGAATGTGAGCTCCTATTTTTTTCTATGTGTTTGAGTGAGAGTTAATGAATTTAGAAGGTTTTTTTTTCACATGTAAAACTTGTTAACAAGCTTATTGTTTATTTTTTATTACTTGGTGATTTATACATCTGTTTATTGTTATGTAATGATGTGAAATGAGTACCCTAATTACATATGGTTATATTATTATTGTGAATAATTACACCATTATCGTGTGAAATAGGATGTTTAAATACATGTTACATTAATAAGGGGAATTATAACAGAACAATAAACATAAATTTGTGTTTGAGTTTGCTTTGATTAATATATGATTAGTGTTTGATTAATATATGATGTTTATTGTATTGAGTGTGGAAGTATTTTATATGCTTTTTTTAATATTTATTTCCCTAAATTTATAGGTTTTGTTATCAGAAAACTTCACTTTCATGTTATGGATAGTAAGATAATTCATGCAGCATGTAGGGGAGCAGCT
>NW_011500185.1:193690-199952 GCF_000495115.2 Populus euphratica | reverse complement strand
TAAGCTTTTAAAATTGAAAAAAATATATTAATAGGTTTTACTTAAAAAATATTTCTCAAGCTTATTTCTTTATAATATAATATGATATATATAGTTATATTTTATAAAATAAGCTATGTATGAATATAAGATATAATAAAAAAATTCATTATTATACTTTTTAAATTTCATTCTTTTATTGTAAGTGATTAAATATTTATATTAAATATTATATATATATATATATTAGATAAACTTTTAAAAAAATTAATTCATTAATAAATTATTTTTTAGTTCATTTTCCATAATATAAACAAATACTAGAAAGTGTTTTCTAATTGATTTTTCATAATATTATCAAATATTAATATAAACAAATACTAGAAAGTGGTTTCCAGTTGATTTTTTATAATATTATCAAATATTAAAAAATACTTTTCAGGAATTCACTTTTTAAAAATTTATTTTTTTAAAAAAATAATTTTTCTACGATCAAACTAGACTAATTAGCCCAGTATATCTATTGGCTCAAGCCAGTATCGAGGCCGCTTTTACCCGCCAGCGTGTGTGAATTGTTCACGCACGCGGGCTACAGTCATCATGTAATTAAATTTCCAATGCACTGACGAGGAATTATTTTGCAAAACTGGAGACGCTTACCTGGGAGCTGAACGGAGGCGAGGGCGTGCCGTTCCTCCATTCGTTTTTTTAGCTTCTTCCACTGGCTTTGGAGGCTGGCGCTGGAAGCAGAACGGAGGCGAGGGCGTGGTATTCCTCCTTTCGTTTTTTAAGCTTCTTCCTCTGGTTTGGGAGGCTGGCGCTGGAGAAGAGGAAGCCGATGGTGAAGCTGGTGCTTTCGTCTGTTGGTTTCTTGTTTCCCTGTCCTTCTCTCTAGGTCCCTTTCCTTGTTTTGCTGTGTTCTTCCGACGTTTGTTTTTATTCGTTCCTCTGTTTCGCTCCTCTTTTTCTCGTCCCTCTGTTCGTCTTTATATATATATATATATATTTTTTTTTTGCTTTTCTCAGTCCTTGTGATGAAGAACATAGGACGGTGCTGGACTTCGAATTTGGGTCTGGGTTTTTGCTCTGTGTGTGGCTTGCATTTTCTTGGTTTTTCCTCTGGTTTTTGGCCTGTTCTTCGTGAATTCACCTATCAGCTGCTCGTTCCTCTCTGTCTCCTGCGTTTATTTTTCGTCATCTCCTCCCCTGTTTTTTTTCTGCCTCCCTGCCTCTGTTCTGTTCTTTTTTATCTGTGTTTTTGGCCCCTGTTTCCTTCTGGTTCTCAGCCCCTGTTTAGCCGGTTCACCCCCACTTTGCCTCTGCTCTGCTCTGCCTTTTATGGAGCAAGAGAGCATGCAGAAATCAGTTCCCCTGTTAATCAATCCATGAGCAGGATCGTGGGAAAGAGGCGTGGTCCATGATCGGAGTGAATTGCTGTGGATTTACCTGTTGAATCGGCTGTCTCCGCGCGAAAATGAAAGGATTGATGAATAGTGCTTCCAAACGGTGTCGTTGGCAGAAATGGAAATTTTCACTTTGACCCCTTCTGGAAGTCTAACAATTGGATCCCTAATAATTAATTTTTTTAATTGTGCCCTTGAATAAATTTCAATTGAATCCTCAATTAAATGCTATTTACACAACAGTCTTGGGTTTCTAAAATATTCAATTTGGTCCTTGAATTATAATTTTCTACATTTTTGCCTTTAATCAGCTTCAAAAAAATTTCAATTAAATCTCTAATTTCTTTAATTAATTAAATTAAAATTTAATTAAGTCACAAACATATTAATTCTTTAATTAAACCTCTAATTTTATTAATTAAACTAATCCAAAATTTAATTAAATTCCAAACTTATTAATTCTTCAATTATTGACCAATTAGCTCTTAAATTTATTAATTTCATCCTTAAACTTCAAATTTTGTGTTGTCAACCCCATTTATTATTTATTAAAAAATCGGGTTATGACAGTTGACTCTTCTTTATAATGTTTACGAAACCAATTCATTAGAAAATTTATTTTTTTTTACTTTGCATAATAAACTTATAAAGAAAAGGTAGACACAAAAGAACAACTTTTTCCTTTTTAGAGTCCTGAAGACTTCAAAAATAGAAAATCGACATATGACTTTTACAAAGAGAACAAGTTATTTGGTAGATGGCCTATTTTTTTTTTGAAATTGATCAAATTATTTTGGGCAACCTATCCGATGATAAAAAAACACAAAAAAGGCTTTGCGAGTAGTCTAATTGTTCTAGGCAACCTGTTCCATGAAGAATAAACCCGAAAAACGGTTTTATGGGTGGTCTAATTGTTCAAGGTGACCTGCTCAATGATATGAAAAATACAAATACTTTTCAAAAAGTGATCTCATTATAAGAGGTGACCTTCCCAAGAATATGAAAAATATGAGGGTTTTTCAAAAGTGGCCTAATTATTCTAGGCAACCAGGCCGATGCTGAAAAATATAAGGATTTTTCAAAAGTGGTATAATTGTAATGGGTGACCTTCCCAAGAATATGAAAAATACGAGGATTTTTCAAAAGTAGCCTAATTGTTCTAGGCAGCTTGCCCAACGCTGAAAAATATAAGGATTTTTTAAAAGTGGTCTCATTCTAATGGGTGATCTTTCCAAGACGTGAAAAATACAAGGATTTTTTTTAAAATGGCCTAATTGCTCTAGCGGCCTGTCCGATGTTGAAAAATACAAGGATTTTTAAAAAGTGGCTTAATTATTCCAGGCGACCTGCCCGATATTGAAAAATACAAGGGTTTTTCAAAAATAATTTCATTGTAATGGTTGACTTTCTCAAGAATGTGAAAAATACGAGTTAATTATTCCAAGCGGCCTACCCGATACTGACAAATACAAGGGTTTTTCAAAAATGATTTCATTGTAATGGTTGATTTTCTTAAGAATGAGG
Source organism: Populus euphratica (assembly GCF_000495115.2). Taxonomy (NCBI): domain Eukaryota; kingdom Viridiplantae; phylum Streptophyta; class Magnoliopsida; order Malpighiales; family Salicaceae; genus Populus; species Populus euphratica. The sequence goes on along the minus strand of NW_011500185.1, from coordinate 197,046 downwards.
GTTTTTCAAAAATGATTTCATTGTAATGGTTGACTTTCTTAAGAATGTGAAAAATACAAGGATTTTTCAAAAGTGGCCTAATTGTTCCAGGCGGCCTGCCTGATGTTGAAAGATACAAGAATTTTTCAAAAGTGGTCTAATTGTAATGAGTGACCTTTCCAAGATTATGAAAAATATGAGGATTTTTTAAAAGTGGTCTCATTGTAATGGATGACCTTCCCTAGACGTGAAAAATACAAGAATTTTTCAAAAGTGACCCAATTATTCTGGGCGGCCTGCCCAATGATAGAAAAATACAATGATTTTTCAAAAGTGGTCTTATTATAATGGGTAACCTTTCCAAGAATATGAAAAATACAAGGATTTTTCAAAAGTGGCCTAATTGTTCCAGGCAACCTGCCCGATGCTAAAAAATACGAGGATTTTTCAAAAGTAGTCTCAATGTAATGAGTGACCTTCTCAAGATATGAAAAATACAGTGATTTTTCAAAAATAGCCTAATTGTTTTAGGCAGTCTGCCTGATATTGAAAAATACAAGGATTTTTTAAAAATGGCCTAATTGTTCTAGATGACCTGCTCAATACTGAAAAATACAAGGAAAAATACAATGATTTTTCAAAAGTGGTTTCATTGTAATGGGTGACCTTCCCAAAAATATGAAAAATATGAGGATTTTTCAAAAGTGGCCTAATTGTCCAAACGGTTTGCCCGATGCTAAAAAATACAAGGATTTTTCAAAATAGTCTGATTGTAAATTGTGACCTTCCCAAGAATATGAAAAATACGAGAATTTTTAAAAAGTGGTCTCATTGTAATGGGTGACCTTCCCAAGACATGAAAAGTATAAGGATTTTTCAAAAGTAGCCTAATTGTTCCAGGTAGCCAGCCCGATAATTAAAAAATACAATGATTTTTCAAAAGTGATCTTATTATAATAGGTGACCTTTCCAAGAATATGAAAAATAAAAGGATTTTTCAAAAATGAACTAATTGTTCCAGGCAGTTTGCCCGGTGCTGAAAAATACAATGATTTTTCAAAAGTGGTTTCATTGTAATGGGTGACCTTCCCAAGACGTGAAAAATTCAAGGATTTTTCAAAAATGGCATAATTGTTCTAGGCGGCCTGCCCGATGTTGAAAAATATAAGAATTTTTTAAAAGTGGTCTCATTGTAATGGGTGACCTTTCCAAGATGTAAAAAAATAAGAGGATTTTTCAAAATTAGCCTATTTGTCCAAGGTGGCCTGCTCGATGTTGAAAAATACCAAGATTTTTCAAAAGTGGTCTTATTGTAATGAGTGACTTTCCCAAGAATATGAAAAATACAATGATTTTTCTAAAGTGGCCTAATTGTTCTAGGCGGCCTGCTCGATGTTGAAAAATACAATGATTTTTCAAAAGTGATCTTATTGTAATGAGTGAGCTTCCCAATATGTGAAAAAATATGAGAATTTTTTAAAAGTGGCCTAATTGTTCCAGAGGGCCTATCTAATGTTGAAAAATACAAGGATTTTTCAAAAAAATAGTCTCATTGTAATGGGTGACCTTCCCAAGACGTGAAAAATACAAAAAGTCTAAAAAAGATAACATGATAGGGCTCGAAGGCGTACTATTCAATAGATGTGAGCTTAGAGGAAATAAAGGCTCGCTTAAAGGAAATAAAGGCTCGCTCAAAGGGAAATGAGGGCTCGAAGGCGCATTCAAAAGGAGGTAGGGTTAGGAAGTGCACTACCTTGGGTGATTGAGAGCTCGAAGGAACACTTGAAAGGAGGTAGGGTTAAGAAACACACTATTTTTAATGGTCAAGGGTTCGACGGTGCACTCAAAAAGAGGTAGGGTAACAAACGCACTATGGTTGAGGGCTCAAAGGTGCACTTAAAAAGAAATAAGGTGAGGGCAAAAAGACTCACTTAAAAAGAGGTAGGGTAGGAAACGTACTACCTTTAATGGTTAAGGGCTCACTTGAAAAAGAAATGAGGTGAGGGTTTAAAGGCACACTCAGAAGGAGTTAGGGTAGGAAACACATTACCTTTAATAGTTGATAGCTCGAAGGCGTACTAAAAAAAATGAGGTGAGGGCTTGAAAGGCGCACTCAAAAGGAGGTAGGGTAGGAAATACACTACCTTTGATAGTCGAAGGCTTGAAGATGCACTCGAAAATAAATGAAGTGAGGGCTTGAAGGCGCACTCAAAAAAAGGTGGAAAAATACAAAAAGATTTTTTTTTAGGTGGCTCAATTTTTATGGGCAGCCTTCCTAGGTTGAAAAATTCTAAAAAATAAAAAATTTTCAAAAACAATTTCAATGTTAGCCATTTCAAGTTGGCCTTCCACTTGATGGATTCCGCTAGAATTTTCTCTTATGAAATTTGCAACAGTCATTGTCCAATATCTCAAAATTTAGATGATATGCATACATCTTTATCTTATTTGAAATATAGGTTCCTATTTAATCTTAGACTTCTTGTTGCTTGATTGATGAGGACTCGTTACCTCTGATTTGGATCCTCTTTGTCGGTTGGGTTTTAGCCCACTCAAGTTGGCCCATATAAGTCTAGTTCTATATTTGTTTGCATAACTCAGCCTTTGTGGTGCCCATCATGACCCACTTGCTTATTAAAGATTTTTTATCTCGTCAAATAAGTTAAAAGGATCACTCATTACCCTATGTCTCATTGCTAAAAACATTTAATGTCACTAGCTGAAAGGATCAAACTGTTTTTTGTAATCCAAAATGCCCCCTTGTCTTGTTGAAGGAAATTAACATCTCATTTTCTAGAATTTTTCCTTCTAAACACAATGTTGCCCCTTGTATTAGTCATTGTTGTTAAGTGTGTTCTGTCAGCAACTTAGACAAATAATGGTTTTAAGAGGACATTCTCTTATTTCTCTTATTTTTTAGTTTGGTGAAGGAATATAGGTCTAGAATGAATCTCGAAATCTTGATCTTGCATTTTAAAAACAAAAATTATTTTGATACGAGTCCAAAACAATTTGCTTTTGAAATCTTGCAACTCTTTATTCTTTCTTGGAAAAGAGATTATTTACTCTTGTGTTTAGCAATGAGGTCTTTAATGAAAATACATCATGAGATGACCCTTTGTTTTTATAGGTTTTCAAAGCGGAAAGCTTGAGAAAAAACTTGAGGTTTTGTATGATGATTAGTACTTAAAAGTGTATTTTTTATCCAGGTTTTGTATCATCATTTTGCGTTTGAAGTATTAATAACTCCTTAACTAAAACATGTTTTATAATAACATATCTAATAATATAAGATACCTTTAACTTGTGATAAATATTTATTTTAAATGCAGTCTAATTTATATAGATGGAAATGTAAGACATAGGTCTACAACTTT
>NW_011500185.1:193101-193332 GCF_000495115.2 Populus euphratica | reverse complement strand
TTAATCTTCCATATCAAAGTTCTCATTAACTTCTTTTTCTTTTTCTTTTTCTTCTTCTTTATTGTTATTATTAGGACTATTACTAGTACAACAAATGCTTGACACTCTCATAGCCTATACTATACGATATAACTAACACTTGAACTATAAAAGGAACTTGATTTGTTATTAGCATAAGTTATAATCATAAATGCTTGACGAGATTTACAAGTATTAGCATTAATTGAATAA
>NW_011500185.1:188900-192786 GCF_000495115.2 Populus euphratica | reverse complement strand
ATTATTATTATTATTATTATTATTATTATTGTTATTATTATTAGTATTTAGTGTTATTATTGTTATTATTGTAGTTGTTATATTATTGTTATCTATAATTTATACAATTAACTTTCCTGTGGTTCGACCTTAGTCTTGCCAGGTTATTTATTATTTCGACACTCCTGCATTTAAGAGAAGACATCAATCTTTTGGTCGTGTCATATGAGAAAAAAACTTTTCTCATTTTAAACACTTATTTTTATCGATGTGAATAGTAATGAGTAGTTTATTCTTGATATCATGAATTTTATGAAAAAATATTCTTTTCATTTTAAGAGCATTATTTATTGTTCTAGGTTGCTTGCTTGCTTGATTAGAAAAGACTTCTACAAGCACGTAACATAGGCTATGGTTTTTGACTATGAAAGAAAATGATTTATAAGACTCAAAGAGTGTTTTAGGGTTTCAAAGACTGAGGATAACTATCAATGGTTTGACTCTTAATGTCATTCATATTTTCTTTTCCCATTCTTTTTTGATTTGCTGCTTCTTTTTTTATTTGCTTTGTTAGGGCATACTCACTTTATCTTGGATATCATTTTTTCTCTAGTGATTTAGGCATGCCCCCTAGCATTTGAGTTTTTTTTTTTTTAGCTCTTATGCATTTTTAGGCATTTTTACAACTTTATCATCTTTCTTGATCATTGAAATTTCACTTAATCCTAGTTGGGATTTTTTTCATGAAAGAAAAATTATTCAAGCTTAAAAGGGGATTATAAGGGATGTACTTATTTCATAACGTGAAAGGAATAAAAAAGATGGTCTTTCCTTATTTTAAGCGCAAACAACTATGATCAATAAACTTTAACCTCATCTAATGTGATGATTTGGTCTATGTAAAGATGCATTTCATGAGTCATAAACAACGAGTTCACTACATACCATTATTCATATATTTAAAAACACATGTTTCAAGAGTCACGAGTAAGGGTGTTTATTCATTTTTTTATCCATATTTTTTTGGTTTATAATTTAGTCCCCTCAATGATGGAGTTATTTGATTCACTTGTTATTCTACAAGTAGAATATCAAAAATATGGTTTTTGAATAAGTATTAAATCATTTTTGGAATCAAAATGCAAGATCAATTGTTTCAAAACTCCAATAGAGAAACTAATTTTGATAAAAGAGATGAATTTTGTCTATAAGATCGTGCAAGGCTTCAAAGATGTGAGTCTTTATAAGAAAACTCTCTTAGAAAAAGTGAGTAATGCTTGGTCCTAAACACGATTGAATAACAAACTCATTTCATTGAAACTTTAGAAAAGAAGTTCAACAACAAAGAACTTACGATAACATCTTAGGCTATGAATACTGGATGATAACATATAAAGGGGCTAAACATTAGCAATCATTGATTAGAATTTCTGGAATCATTCATTCTTCTTGACAAAGGCATCTTTTCAATAGTTAATTGAAGTCATACATATATCATTCTCTAGCTACTATCACCATAGCTTTATCTTTAAGATAGTTGATTTCTGAGAGTCGGTATGAAGTAATTAGTTATAAGAACAATAAGTACCTTGGCAAACACTTTCAATGTCCTTTCCTTTTTTAGTGAAACTGTTTTTCTTGGTCAAGTTAACAATTTTACCTAACTTGATACCTTATTCAATCCTCTCAGCTATAATAACCATGTCAGTGAAATATTGTGTAGAGCTTCTAACTAAGTATTCAAAGTACGGAGCTTTAAAGGTGGTGGAAAATAAACTAATCATCTCTTTTTCCAACATGGAAGGGTTAACTTGTGCAGCTACCTTACTCTATCTCCAAGCGTATTCTCTTATGGAGTCCTTGTTGTTCTTCTCTATAGCTTGCAAGCTTAACCAATCAGGGCCCACGTCTATATTAAACTTATATTGCCTCATGAAGGCATCAACTAAATCCTTTTATTTTTTTAACCTTGGTATTGTCCAACCACATATACCGAGTGAGAGCAGTGCCATTTAAGCTTTAATTTTCTTAAAAGAAATAAATTAACAATTTCTCATCATTAACCTCCTCAACCATTTTGTTGCAGTATGTCTTGAGATGAGTTATAGGGCATTAGATTCTTGTATATTTAATGAATTTTGGCACCCTAAACTTCATTGGAATGACTATGTTTGGTACCAAACACATATTGACAACTTTTACTAGGTCACACAAATGGTTTCCCTCAACTACCTATATCCTATCTTCTAGGGTAATCCATTTTTCCAAACCCTCTTCTTTCACCATCTTGCCCTTTTGAGATTCTTTCTCTGTAAAATCAATGGTAGACAAAATTCCCATGGGATATGCTGGCTGAAAATGTATAGCTTTTTGAAATTCAGATGACATCCTATTTGCCCTTAAATTTTGTGGATCAAAATGAGTTACATGCATATCTTCAGGCTAAGCTATAAGTGTTGCTTTTCCAGATTTATCTCTCAAGGCTTGCTCGAGTAGACTAGTAAGCCTTGCAACTTCTTCTTTAAGATTGTCCACCTCTTTTTGATGTTGGGCTTTCAATTGGGCTTTTTCTTTGTTTTCCATTCATCTTTTTCTCGAACGAGTGTTATAGATGGGTTTTAATGGGAAACCTATATTTCAACCTGCTAATGTAAATCATGCAATTTATGCAAAAATGTTGATTAAAATAAAATGTGTATGAAATGGAAACTTGTCTTCACGGGGTGACAACCTAGTAGGAAGATCCTAATTGTTGAGTGGATCAAAGATTGGTCATTATCTAGTTTCAAATGGTCTCTCACATGCTTAGTGATCGTACTTGAAAGGTCGATATGAGGCTTACAAGTAGTATGAAGATAGAGACCCTAAGTAATATCAGTTTGACATATTGACCACTTCTAAGTAAACAATCAAACGAGAGTTGGATGGTTTCATGATTCTTACCTAGGCTAAAGCTATTAGGGCATCACTACTTCCCTACCTATTCTACATTTTAAGGTGTGTGCTCTTAACGTGATGCATGCCAATATAAACAAGGTTGCATGCTAAAGTAGTAAATGAAAGAAAAATAAACAAATAAACACAACATAACAAGAATTATAGCAATTGACAAACAAAAGGCAAAGCTTAGTCCATTGGTCCCCAGCGGAGTTGTCATTCTATATCCCCCAATATTGCAGCTGCCTTAAATAATTTTATCTTAAAAAATAACAGATTTCTAGCATTCTGTTCTTTGATAGAGAATGATCCTTTTTAAAGAGTCGCCACTTAGTATTATGATCATTAGGAACCTTAACTGATTAACAAAGATTCTATGATACATGACTGGTTACGTAAAAGAAAAGATATTATTACACTTCAAACGTTTTGCCTGAGACAAACTGCATTGCTGGTTTTGTCTTAAATTGCTAAACTTTTCTTAGTTTACGCTATTATAATTTGTTTATAACATTCATGATTCTAGCGCCAATGAATATTCAACTACGGATACTTCCAACTCTGGTATTGGTAAATATTATGTAGCTATCAAAACAAAAAAAATTTAAATCAGTATTTATATTCCTGACTTTCACGTCAATGTATAAATAAATAAAATAAATTTATTTTTATGCATATACATTTTATTTTTATGTAGCTAAATAAAATTAAAATTCAATAAAATAAAATAAATTTACATTGATATTTTTATTCCTGACTCTAACGTTAGTGAATAAATCAATATATTTATTTTATTTTTGCATACATATTTTTTATTTTTTATGTAATTAAATAAAATATAATAAAATAGATTTGAATAAGTATTTTTATTCTAACTCTATTGTCAATAAATAAAAATAATAAATTTCTATTTGTATTTTTTATATTTACACACATCTTTTATTTTTTTAGGCTGGGCTGGGCTGGCTGG
>NW_011500185.1:184074-188878 GCF_000495115.2 Populus euphratica | reverse complement strand
TTTCACCCGCCAGCGTGTGTGAATTGTTCACGCACGCTGGCAACAGTCATCATGTAATAAAATTTCAAATGCACTGTTGGAGAATTATTTTGCAAAACTGGAGACACTTACCTGGGAGCAGAATGGAGGCGAGGGCGTGCTGTTCCTCCTTTTGTTTTTTTAGCTTCTTCCTCTGGCTTTGGAGGCTGGCGCTGGGAGCAGGATGGAGGCGAGGGCGTGCTATTCCTCCTTTTGTTTTTTAAGCTTCTTCCTGTGGTTTTGGAGGCTGGCGCTAGAGAAGAGGAAGCCGATGGTGAAGCTGGTGCTTTCGTCTGTTGGTTTCTTGTTTCCCTGTCCTTCTCTCTAGGTCCCTTTCCTTGTTTTGCTGTGTTCTTCCGAAGTTTGTTTTTGTTCGTTCCTCTGTTTCGTTCCGCTTCTTGCTCGTCCCCTCTGTTCGTCTTTATATTTTTTTGTTTTTTGCTTTTCTCAGTCCTTGTGATGAAGAACAGAGGACGGTGCTGGACTTCGAATTTGGGTCTGGGTTTTTGCTCTGTGTGTGGCTTGTGTTTTCTTGGTTTTTCTTCTGGTTTTTGGCCTGTTCGTCCCCTGTTCTTCGTGAATTCACCTGTCAGCTGCTCGGTCCTCTCTGTCTTCTGCGTTTATTTTTCGTCGTCTCCTCCCCTGTTTTTTTTTCCTGCCTCCCTGCCTCTGCTCTCTTCTTTTTTTTTCTGCGTTTTTGGCCCCTGTTTCCTTCTGGTTCTTACCCCGGTCCCCCCCCCCCCCCCGCTTGCCTCTGCTCTGCTCTGCCTTTTATAGTGCCAGAGAGCATGCAGAAACCAGTTTCCCTATTAATCAATCCATGAGCGGGATCGTGGGAAAGAGGCGTTGTCCATGATCAGAGTGAATTGCTGCGGATTTACCTGTTGAATCGGCTGCCTCCGCGTGAAAATGAAGGGATGATGAATAGTGCTTCCAAACGGTGTTGTTGGCAGAAATGGAAATTTTCACTTTGACCCCTGCTTCTAGAAGTCTAACAATTGGTTCCCTAATAATTAATTTTTTTAATTGTGCCCTTGAATAAATTTCAATTGAATCCTTAATTAAATGCTATTTACACAACAGTCTTGGGTTTCTAAAATATTTAATTTGATCCTTGAATTATAATTTTCTGCACTTTCACCTTTAATCAACTTAATTTTTTTTCAATTAAATCCCTGATTTCTTTAATGAATTAAATCAAAGTTTAATTAAGTCATAAACATATTAATTCTTCAATTAAATCCTTGATTTTATTAATTAAACTAATCCAAAATTTAATTAAATGCCAAACTTATTAATTCTTCAATTATTGACCAATTGACTCTTAAATTTATTAATTCCATCTTTAAACTTTAAATTTTGTGTTGTCAACCCCATTTATTATTTGTTCAAAAATTGGGTTATGACACTGGTTACTTATTATTTCGACACTCCTGCATTTGAGAGAAGACATTAATCTTCTGATCGTGTCAAGTGCATCTTATATTCCTTTTGGTAACAAATCACGATAAGCTAACAAAATAAATGTTTGCGTAAACATGTGGTAATCATAACTATTCATTTCATATAATTTGCATTCCTTTTTATTAACCAATTTTAATATGTTTGAGGCATGTTTATCGGGGAAATGTAGAGTCTTAAACCATTTGTAGACTAGTAGTTATGCATTTTTTTCTAACACGAAGCTTACTCCTTGTTTTGCAACCCTTGACCCATCATAAACCAATTCTATATTTTAATAGTTATAGAATGAAGCTATTTCAAATCTAGCCTTGATGTTGTCCTTTTTCTTCCTTTTCCCATCCATGACGGTGTTGAAAATGTTCTCAAACATGTTCTTTTTTATTTGCATGACATCAATGTTATAATGGAGGATATTGGTCTTCCAATAAGAAAGCTCCCAAAAGATATTTCGCTTTACCCAATTATGGGTTAAACCAAAACTAGAAAACTTTTGCATACCTAATTGAAGGCCAAACACAATGTCACGGTACTCTGATATAACATTATGTAATTCTTTACCAAAAAAACACGGGGGTGCAACATCCTTTTCAACTTAACTAACAAAAAAAATCCTTTTTGTTCTTTATATACTGTAATTTGGTGACAAGAAAAGACGATGCCAATAAAAAAGAAGAAGAAGCATTACCTCTGTTTGTTAGCATGAATGCCTTGTTGTTTTCAATGCAGTATGGATTAGCTAGTTTTTCATGCATGGTTCCAACCAGGAACCATGCTATAAGCTAGAAGATCATTGATAATTCACATCAAAGCCACCCCTCATAACAAAATTTTGTTTCCTCGATATATCATAAGTCAAAGCTTTCGAGGACCACAACTGCATCAACTCATCATTTAATGGTAGAAGATAAACATTTAAATTTTGGTTCAGGCTACTCTGACCAAGTATGATAGTAGATAAAAAATAAATTATAACCTCACACACATTCCGGGTGGCAAGTTATAAACCATGAGTATAACTAACTAACAAGAATAAAGAGCAACAAATGACCTAAATGGATTGAATTTTTCTGTACAAAACCTACGATGCATGTTCTTTGATTCAACTAAAAAGTAAGGATACACACTGTTAAAGTGTTTCCACGCTTCACTGTTAGAAGGATGCACCATCACTTCATTAACTGTATCATATAATTAGTGTCATGTCATGTGCTCAGTAGTCCTTGATGACATGAATAACCTCTACAGTTTAGGTGTGATTGAGAAGTATCTAAGTTTTTTATATGCCACCAGAGTCTCTTCCTTGCCTATTCCCGGTTTGTAACTGGAATGCCCACATGTCATGCACTCAGTCAGCTCAACATTTTCAAGATAATATAACATGCAGAAGTTAGAGCACATGATAATTTTTTGGCATCCTAAACCGAGGGGTTTCATCATGGACTTCACAACATAAAAGTTCTCTTTCAGCCTGTTCCTTCAAGTAAAAAACTTCAGTTCTCTTTCAGCCTGTTCCCTTCAAGTAGAAAACTTATTGCCTATTCAATAATTTTATCATAACCAGTCTTACTTAACCCATGATATGACTTGATGGTGAATATCTGTGTTATGACTGATAATTAACTATGATTTGTGTAGCCATCCCACAATGGTTCATCAAAATCTTTCAACAAATCAAAAAACATAACTGCATCTGTATTAGGTTCTTCTTCTATAATTGGACATTAACTGGAATTATCTTGATTTATTCTCATTGCATTCATAAGGATTAGTGTTGTCATTTGCAACTTCATGCATGTTGTTACTACTAGAAGTTGATCTAATCACCCTTTCTCCCATGTTATTATTATGAACAAATACTTCTCCGTGTACATACCAACACTGGTAATTCTCTATAAACCCTTTATATAAAAGATGCATCATTAAAATATCTGGATTTAGATACGTTTTATTTTGACACTTCCTGCATAGATATCTCATACCGCCTCTAGTAAAATTTCTAGGAATAAATATTGTGAAATTAATAAAACCTTGAATCCTGTTACAATAATCCATCCTTCGCAATCCTTGGGGTGCATCTCAATACATCTATAAACGATCATCCATGACTTTTATCGAATCTCTATAAAATTATGATGACAACATGTATTAATTAACTATATTAAGTAAATAAATTTGTAAAAATATTGGTTTACCTCGAGATTATCCAACAAACTAATTACAACTTCTCATAAATATTAAATATTCATTATCAATTATCAACGTTCATACAAATTTATACATATAAATTTATGAAAATTACAACTTCGCAATAGAATTGATGAATATTAAAATGGACCCGTTAAACAAGCTATTACTTATTTCACCACAACACATGTAATTCGGTAGTTCAACAAAGTTTTAACAATTTACAAGCAAATACAATTTTACAAAATCTAAAACAAACCAAAACAAGTACAAAATTATACATTCATATACTATAAGTTTGTTTGAGAAATAACAATAAAACATGTATATATACTAATGATTAGTACTTAAAAGTGCGTTTTTATCAAGATTTTATATATACATGTATATATAATATTATCATTTTACACTTGAAGTATCAATAACTCCTTAACTAGAGCATGTTTTATAATAACATGTCTAATATTATAAGATAACTTTAATTATGATAAATGTTCATCTTAAATGCAAGCCTATCACATAAATGAAAGGATTGATTAATGAGCTTAACTACTGAAATTGAGAAGACAAATAAAAGCTAAGTTTAGAAAAGAGATGCCGATTCAATTCATACTTAGAACACTATTCAGTCATTGGGTCATATTTAGAGCTACAAATCTTGGATTTTAGTTTGGTTTATATGGCTAGAAAGCTAAGACATAGGCCTAAAATATTTATAAGAGTCTAAGACTCAATTCTACTGTTTCGAAGTCCAAATCTTAGCATCAAAAGAGAAGTCTGAATCTATCCTACAACCCAGATACTATTTAGTTTTTAGCCCATATCTCGAGTTCTAGAAGTCCAAATGCACTGATTTTTTTTTTGGAAAGCTAAGATAATTTTCCAGAACTTTCATGATGAATATCTATTCAAATTCTAATATTTGTAATGATAGTTTTGGTAAATAAAAAGGTAAGAATAGTCACAAAGTCAATAATTGGCCACTAACTCAATAATTAATCATCAAATCAATCATTTTAAATGTTAGCTGACACGATGAAAAGATTAATGTTTTCTTCTAAGTGCAGGAGTGTCGAAGTAATAAATAACTCGGTAAGACCGGGGTCGAACCACATGGAGGTTAATTGTATAAATTACA
>NW_011500185.1:175635-184048 GCF_000495115.2 Populus euphratica | reverse complement strand
TAGTAGTAGTAGTAGTAGTAATAATAATAATAATAATAAAGAAAAAAAAGAGGAGAAGAAGAACCAAGCATTTGTTGTACCAAGTGTTATACAACATAAATCAAGATTAGTCATTTAACAAGCAAAGTATTAAAGAGTGAACAAGATAACAAATATAAAACATGTTAGTATCAAACATTAAAGTCCATATTAAGTTTACATTATACTTATTCTTACACCATTAGTGTAACCTTTTCACCTTGACATAATTAACTTAGCTAGACATAATGAAAGAAAGCAAAATAGATAAACAAAATAAGAACATAAAAGTTAACTAAGTAAAGGAAAGGAAATGAAAGGCATAAACTTAATATTAATGAAAACAAAGCATAAAAAATACAAAGAGAGAAAGGAAGAGCATGATCTTGATCTGGAAACCAAGATGCCTAAATGCATGGCAAATGTCTCCTTTTATAGGCCAAAATTGGGAGCTATTGATTTGATGACTAATTGATAAGTGGGTGGTCAACTTTTGACTTGGTGACAATCCTTATCTTCTCTTGTCTGCCCAAAATGTCATTGATAACGTCAAAATTGGAGCCAGGTCCAAACATGAAAGTTGTAGGTAATTGTCTCAGCTTTCTTGTGTAAAACATTTAGCTCATTTGGACTTCTAGAACTCTAGATATGGGTCAAACACTGAACAGTGGTCGGGTTGGAAGACAGAATCTGACTTTATACTTTAGTTAAGGAGATATTGATACTTCAAATGCAAAAATAATGTCATAAAACCTTGATAAAAATGTACTTTTATGTACTAATCATTAGCCTATAAAAGAAGGCATTTGCCATGCATTTAAGCATCTTGGTTTTCAGAGATTTCAGAATTGTAATTGACTTCCTTTTATTTGGTCATGACATAAGGAAATGGAAGTACTGGTGGAGAATTAGTTTTGCAATTTCAGTTCTTAAATTCATCAATCAATCCTTTCATTTATGTGATAGGCCTGCATTTAAAATAAACATTTACCATAAATTAAAGGTATCTTATATTATTAGATATATTATTATAAAACATACTTTAGTTAAGGAGATATTGATACTTCAAATGCAAAAATAATGTCATAAAACCTTGATAAAAATGTACTTTTATGTACTAATCATTAGCCTATAAAAGAAGGCATTTGCCATGCATTTAAGCATCTTGGTTTTTAGAGATTTCAGAATTGTAATTGACTTCCTTTTATTTGGTCATGGCATAAGGAAATGGAAGTACTGATGGAGAATTAGTTTTTTCTTTGTAATGTTCAAGTTTAACACCTTCCTTACCCTGAGTGATTAACTCATCAAGGTTCAGGAATGAGTTTTTCAATAACCCTATCACTGTAAAGAGTAATGACTAATTAGTTTTAATCCATGTATTGGTTTCTAGAGGTGCTTACACTTGAATTATATTGCCCTTTGGGATTTTGTTATGGTTAAGATAGAAACCTACCTTTCTTTTGAGAACTAAGAGTAGATATGAATTTTGCAAAAGTATCTTTAAAATCTATCATGGTTTGAACAAGTTAAGTGTTGATTGCCTCTTTCTTTTCAATGAATACATGCAATGTGTCCTTAAGATTTCTTATAGGAGAGGGAGTATAAAGAGGTACAAATCTATGAGAATTTTAAAAATTATGGTGTACTTGAAATGGTGGTTGTGAAGTTTATGCATTATTATTACCACTCTTCCAACTGAAATTTGGGTGATTTCTCCAATCAGGGTTATACGATGAATGCCTTGGTTTGTAGGTCTTGCAAATTTTTTTCTACTTTAACACTTTGATTACTAGGGACTAGTAATAAACAGGTTGAAGGTGTGATTAGTACTTAAAAGTGTATTTTTATCAAGATTTTATATCATTATTTTGCATTTAAAGTATCAATAACTCATTGACTAAAACATGTTTTATAATAACAAGTCTGATAAAATAAGATACCTTGAATTTATGGTAAATGTTTATCTTAAATGGAGGCCTATCACATAAGTTGAAGGATTGATTGATGAGTTTAACTACTGAAATTAGGAAGATAAAGAGAGGGTTAAGTTAAAAAAAAAAACGCTGGTTAAATTCAAACTAGAACACCATTTGGTTATTGGATCATAAATGGAGATGTAGAACTTGAATTTAAGTCTAGTCTATATGGATGGAAAGCTAAGACATAGGCCTAAAAATTTCATGTAGAGTCCAAGATCAAAAAGACCGTTTTCAGTTCAAATTATGGCAACAATAGAGAAGTCAGAATTTATCCTACAACCGAGATATTATTCAGTTTTCAGCCCATATCTTGAGTTCTAGAAGTCCAAATATACCGATTTTTTTTTTGTTGGAAAGTTAAGACAATTTTTCATAACTTTTATAGAGACTAACTGTTTAAATTTAGATATTAGCAATGTTGTTTTGTTCAAATAAGAAGATAAAAATTATCACCAAGTCAAGATGTGGTCATTTACTTAATAATTAGTCATCAAATTAATAGTTTTGATTTTTAGCCTATAAAAAAGGTATTTTCCATGCATTTAAGCAACTCGATTTTCAGATCAAGATCATGTTCTTATATATATATATATATATATATATTTGTAATGCTTAAGTTTTGCTTTCATTAACATTTTATTTACGCATTTTCTTTCCTTTACTATACTTATATAATCATGTTCTCCTTTTGTTTATTTATATTTGTTTTCTTCATTATGCTTAGCTAAGTTTATTATGTCAAGGTGAAATAATAGTGTTAGGATAAGTATAATATAAATTTAATATGGACTTAAATGATTATATCATGAACAACTTGCTATTAACATGTCTTATCATTTTTATCTTACTAATTATTAATACCTTACTTATTAAATAGTTAATCTAGATTTGTGTTGTATAACACTTAGTACAACAAATACATGACAGTTTCATAGCCAACCGTATGGCATAACCTACATTTGTGCTATGAAAGGAACTTGATTTATTCTTAATGTAAGTTAGCATCATGAATTCCTAGCAATATTTAAAAGTTTGGTGTTACTTAAATAAGATAATTATTATAATCATGTTAATAATTTATAATAAATTATTAATGACAAATCATCTGATTGGAACCTCCTTTATTTATGGTTTCGAGTTGAATAATAAAATGAGTTTATATTATACTTATTTGAAATAGCATTAGTGGATCCTCTAACCTTGACAATTGTTTTTATAATTATTTAATCTTCACATTAATCTTATATTTCAAAGTTCTCTTTAACTCATCCCCGTCATCACCACCACCACCATCATGATTATCATCATTATTATTATTTATAATTTATATAGTTAACCTCTTTAGGGTTCTACCCCGATCTTGCCGGGTTATTTATTACTTTAACACTCCTATATTTTGAAGAAGATATCAATCTTTTGATATTGTCATTTCCCTTACTACTTCTCCTGTTGGTTCCCTCTCATGGCCTACACCTATATTAAGTTCATCGCCCACAAGTTCTTCTTCTTTTGATATTGTCATTTCCCTTACTACTCCTGTTGGTTCCCTTCATGGCCTACACCTATATTAAGTTCATCACCCACAAGTTCTTCCTATGATTCCCCTCGTGGTTATATATTGATTTGTCTAAATTCCATTTTTAGCACGTCTCAGCCTCTGTCTCCTCCACTCTATCTTAGTTGGCTTGCACCCACCCTAAGGTGATTCTCTCACATTCATCTAAAAATATAAATCTTAGTATTGCAGCTGCCTCACAAGTTGCATCCTTACCTCAATAGGAGCTATTGTTTTATAAGGTCCTTAACAGGTATTTGACTTGGTATACTACCATACAAGAGGAACTCCTATCACTTCACTCTATTCAGACTTGGTCGTTGGTGCCCTCTTATCTGTCCATGAATGTGATTTGTAGTTAATGGGTGTACATGATTAAAGCATGGTTGGTTACTCATGACTTCATCTAATAAGAAGGGATTGATTATTTGAAGATGTTCAGTCCAGTGATTAAGCCTAGAACTTTTCACTTTGTGCTCACTATTGATGCCTTATATGGTTGAAGCATTCATTAGTTGGATGTTCATAATGCTTTTCTAAATGGAATTCTTCAAGAAGAGGTATATATGGCACAACCACTTGGGTTTATTGATCCTGTACCTATCTCATGTGTGTCATCTTCATAAATCTGTGTATGGCTTGAAAAAAGTGCCTCGCGCTTGGTACAACGGTTGAGTGAGTTTTTAATCTCCATTGGATTTTGAGGCATCCAAGGGTGATACTTTTCTATTTATTCTCTCTTTTAATGGTGTCATGATTTACCTATTTATGTATGTTGATGATATTTTATTAATTGTGAGTAACCCAGCTACGCTTCATAGATTGATTACTCTACTGCAATCAGAATTTAAGCTTTAGGATTTAGGTTTTATTCATTTCTTCTTGGGCATTGAAGTTAAATCTATTGCTATAAGTATCTTATTAAGCCAATACAAGTATACACTCGATATCATCCAACAAGCAAGTATGACTTCTTGCAAACAGGTTGTGTCTACCTCTTCTAAATCAGGACTCGTTCCTGGTACTTTTTACTTTGATCCCGTACAGTATTGCTAGATTGTTAGGGCATTACAATATCTACTAGACCTGATATCTACTATACAGTCAACAAGGTATGTTAGACCTGATATCTACTATACAGTCAACAAGATATGTTAATTTATGCATGCCCCTACTGAGGATCATTGGTATGTTGTTAAATGTATCCTGCATTACCTCTAGGCCTGCACATTACTCGAGATTCTCTCTTGTCTCTTCATTATTTCACAGATGCCGATTGGGTTGGCAGTATTGACGATAAAAAATCCACAGGTAGTTATCTTATGTACCTTGGTTCTACTCCTATTTCATGGAAATCCGAGAAATAACGTGTTGTTGCGAGGTCTTCTACTAAAACAGAATACAAAGCCTCTTCCTCCAGTCCCATTTGCTTACTTTAGTTCCAAACTTCGGTTGGGGTCTCTACCTTTAGCTTGATAAGGTGTATTAAGAAAAAAGACCATGTATATGTAAATATAAAGGATGATTGCTCTTTTTTGATAACCACAACAAATTAATACAAAGACTAAATCTCAATTATCTTAACTTGGAAAATCCATTATAAGAGTAATCATTTTTATACATAAGGTCCTTTAATGATCGTAGTTTTTATAGGAGGGAAAAAGAATCAAAACCAAATCTAGGCAAACTGCTAAGAGACATTTATACAAACATGACAAAGATGGAACTAATCCCTAAACAATTAGTTCCTTTCCCATATAAAGAGTAAATCATTGAAACTTTAAACTATTATGGAAAACTTATCATATATATAGTATAATTATGTGCAGTGTTTTCCATTATTATTATTGTACGAAACCCTATATATATATATATATGAAGGATGGCTAGTGCTCATACTAGGCAACCATTACTATTTCATAAAGTTGTACTACTTCTTCTATTCTCTTACTTTGTATCAGAGCAGACTTAGTATTCCTCCTTATAATGGACTCTGCAAGCACCCAAAATATGGACTCTCAAATGGCTGCACTGGTTCTCTTTTTTATTACACCGAGTCTCTCTCCTACTATAACAATCCTTCCCTCAGGTGGTGTCTTTTTTATTACAACAATATTGACTGCTATTGTTATTCCTTGTTTTGATATTTATTTTTTTATTGTAGCCATCAACAACACCTCGACTATTACCTTCCCACATGTCTACTCTGCTGTAATGGTTCCTTCCTCTGATTTCACTACAGCAGCCAGACCCACTTATACAATTGTTTCTTTGTCAAACACTCAACTAGTAATCTCTTTAAAACTATCAAACACAAGCTTTTTATACTGGAGGATGTGTATGAAACCTTACTTTTCTTAGGCCAAGGTGTGTACTACTAGGTTGATGGCTCTTTCCTATGCCCTCCTACACATACCATATACTAATATAACTTTGTCCAATCTTAATTCGTTATTTTTATAAGTTTCATTATATCATTTTTGTCTACTAAATTACTATACCTTATTGTTGATTGCCGAACATCCCATGGTTTGTAAACAACTCTTAAAATTGCTCTTGCTTCATAATCTAACTTATGGATAATAAAACTCCATGGCTCCTTCCAAGACCTAAGATAAAATGATAGCACTGCTAATGCTTATCTGTAATAAGCAAAGATGCTATTTGATGAACTCACTATTATTGGCAAGCCACTATCCATGAAAGATTTTAACCTCTATGTATTCCATAGATTGAGAGGCGAATTTTGGGACCTAGTAACTGACACAATCAAAGAGTTGATGTCTTATCCCAAGTGCAAGAGTGTCAAAGTAAAATAACCTGGCAAGACCAGGGTCGAACCACTAGGAGGTGAATTATATAAATTACAAATAAAGAAATTTTTTTTGAATAGAATAATAACAGAAAAGGAGTTGAAGAAAGTTTTGGGATGTGATATTGATGTAAGGATTAAACAATAACAAAACATATGTCAAGGTTATAGGATTCACTAATGGTATTTCAAATAAATATAATATAAACTCTTTTTATTACTCAACTAGAAACCACACACAAAGGAGGTTCTAATCGGATCTCATTATAAATTATTAACATGATCATATTAATCATCTTATCTAAGTAACATCATACTTATAAATGTCATCAGGCATTCATGTTGCTAGTTTATGTTAACAACAAATCAAGTTTCTATCATAATAACGATTTCGGCCGAAAACTATGAAAGATCAAGCATTTGATGTACCAAATATTATACAACACAAATCTAAATTAAACATTTAATAAGCAAGGTATTAAGAATTAGTAAGATAAAAAGATAAAACATGTTAATAACAATCTTTCTTGGATATAAACATTTAAAGCTCATGTTGAGTTTATATTATACCTATTCTAACACCATTAGAGAAACCTTTTCACCTTGACATAATTAACTTAGCTAAACATTAAGAAGGAGAAAAACACAAATAAACAATATAAGAACATAAACATAATATAAGCTAACTAAGTATAGGAAAGGAAATGAAAGAGCATAAACAAGAGATTACTATAGCATAAAAGAAAACTTGAACATTACAAAGATGTAGAGAGAAAGCAAGAAGATAACTTTGATCTGAAAATTAATATGACTAAATACATGGAAAATACCTTCTTTTATAGACTAAGATTTAGAACTATTGATTTATTGAATAATTGGTGGCCATTCATTGATTTAGTGGCTAGTTTTCGACATTAGTGGCTGTTGTTTTTTTGATATTATAGGTTGATTATTGATATTGTTGGTTAGCCAAAATATCATTGATAATATCAGAATTTTAGCCCCCTGAATTATGGAAGTTGTGGGAAATTGTCTCAACTTTCCAACAAAAAAAATCGGAGCTCATTGCTGGCCAAAACGTCATTGCTCACATCAGAATTATAGCCAACTGAATTGTGGAATCTGTGGGCAATTGTCTCAGCTTTCCATAAAAAAAAACCAGAGCTCATTTGGACTTCTAGAACTCAAGATATGAGCCAAAAACCGAATAGTGCTTGAGCTGCAGGACAGCTTCCGACGTCTTCGTTGTTGCTAAGATTTGGGCTTGAAAACGGCAGAACTGAGTCTTTGACTTCATATGAAAGTTGTAGGTCTATGTCTTACCTTTCCATCGATATAAAATGGACCTAAATCTGATATCTACAGCTCCAGATATGATCAAATTACTGAACGGTGTTCGAGTTTGGAATGCACCAGCAACACTTTGCTAAGTTTGGCCTTCTTTTTATCCTTTCAATTTCAATCCTTAAACTCATCAATCAATCCTTTTATTTATGTGATAGACCTGCATTTAGGATGAACATTTACCATGAATTGAAGGTATATTATATTTTTAGACTTGCTAATAAAAAACATGCTTTTGTTAGAGAATTTAATGATACTTTAGGTGCAATATGATGACATAAATCCTTAATGAGAATGCACTTTTAAGTACTAATCACACCCCCCAACCAGCTTATTACTAGTCCCTAGTAATCAAAGCATTAAAATAGAAAAATAATTTGCAAATACCACAAAGTAGGGCATTCATCATTTAACTTCTATTAATCTATCTAGATAAACAAACTCTCATTAAATTTATTTATCTGCTTAATACCTTTTAAACAAGATATTAATAAACCTTATTTTGATGCTCAATAAATCAAAATATAGCTATAGAGCTTTTCATGGAAGAAAATAAAATTTTTGTTTTAATGTTTAAGGTTAACTTCATTGAGTTGGGATTGTTATCTTTTTTTTTTAGCAAGAATTTATAGCATAATGTATCTTGAACCCATATAACGAGCTTTCGGCTAATGACTCCCAGACCAGTTGGTCTTAGGGCAT
>NW_011500185.1:175362-175500 GCF_000495115.2 Populus euphratica | reverse complement strand
GTTAAAACACCCCTTCTGGCTTATTTGCTTAAGTCAATGAGGCTACAAAACCAAACTTATTTAATTTGTTTTTTATTTATTATTATATATATATATATATATTTTACATATTATATACTATCCCTTTCCCTTAGTTGT
>NW_011500185.1:175083-175344 GCF_000495115.2 Populus euphratica | reverse complement strand
TAACAAAAGAACACAAATAATGTAATAATCCAATGTGCAACCCACAATCATATGTTTGAGTGTGTGTGTGAAAATAAAAGTTTAGAAATACTTGTTAAATAAGTATATAAAAAGAATCAAGTGATAACAATCCAAGAGTTTGTAAACCTGAATATTTCAAGAAGTATTATGATAGACCTTGTTAAGAATGTTTACTGAGATGCATCTTAAGAGTCACTAAAGTTCCTCCGTTACTTTGCCATCCTAGTAACAATAATTTTG
>NW_011500185.1:162569-174443 GCF_000495115.2 Populus euphratica | reverse complement strand
CTCTCTCTCTCTCTCTCTCTCTCTCTCTCTCTCTCTCTCTCTCTCTCTCTCTCTCTCTCTCTCTCTCTCTCTCTCTCTCTCTCTCTCTCTCTCTCTCTCTCTCTCTCTCTCTCTCTCTCTCTCTCTCTCTCTCTCTCTCTCTCTCTCTCTCTCTCTCTCTCTCTCTCTCTCTCTCTCTCTCTCTCTTTCTTTTATTATTATTATTATTTATTATTATTATTATTATTATTTTAAACAATATGTATATACAAATAGTTGTGATTATGGCTCACATCTTCCTTTGGTTTTACGTTCAAGAATGGTTTGAACGCCTTATATGGGTCAAGGATAAGCTTCCCATCTAATTTTTTTTTCCATAAATCATGAATTACACGTTGCACATCTCCACTAGGATGCGTCTCAAGAGTTAATAGAAGATTATCTAAAGACTCCTTACTCAGGCCATCCTTAATGAATTGTATTTTATCTTCACGATTTATAGATATCATTCCTAAAGAATGATATTTTGCATTACAAGTCCATCTAGCACATTGGTAACAAATTTTCAAGATATCATTCCTAAAGAATGATATTTTGCATTATAAGTCCATCTAGCACATTGGTAACAGATTTTCAATCGTTTTGCACAACGTTTCTTTACAAAAGTGCTTTTACCTGTCCAAGGCATGTATGAAATAAAAGTGTTGGAAAACTCACCCAATAATCAGATCTTTACTTCAATTATCCAACGAATATCTTCAGGAATTCCATGGTTCATTAACAACCTCAATCTTTCACACCTAGCATGGTAAATTTTTGTAATCACATGTTGAGGCAGAGTGGAAAATACTTTTTCAATTTTTTAAGAGTGGTGTCCATTTTTTAAAAAGAGAAGGAACAAGGAATTGAACAAATATATACACAAATATCAATTATAATGGGAAATTGAAAGAACCAACTTAAGAGTCACAAAGTATCGTTATCCGCCATTTGATCAGGGTTGGAGAAAGACTAGCAAAACAAGAGTCACACTAAAAAGAAACATAAAAACAATGTGAGAAAAACAAAATAATCAAAGTAAGCTTTCAAACAATGTTTGTTTACCTTAAAAACATTGTCATTTTTTGGATTCTCAATATCAAAAGCCCCATAAAGATATACATGTTTCACAACAAATGGACTGCTCCATCTTGATCTTAGCTTTCTAGGAAATAAATGGAGTCGAGAATTATAAAGCAAAACTTTTTGACCAACATCAAATGTTTTTCTCAATATTTTTTTCTCATGAAAGTCTTTGATTCTTGCTTTATGAATTTTTAAATTCTCATATGCATCATTTCTTATTTCCTCAAGCTCATTTATTTGTAACTTACACAGCTGGCTAGCATCATCGAGGTTTGAATTGAAAGCTTTAATAGCCCAATAAGCTTTGCGTTCAAGTTCTACAGGCAAATGATAAGGTTTTCCATAAACCAACCTATAAGGTGACATACCTAATGATGTTTTAAAAGCAGTTCGATAAGCCCAAAGTGCATCATTAAGTTTTAAAGACTAGTCATTTCGATTACAATTCACTGTTTTTTCCAAGATTTATTTGATCTCCCTATTAGCAAGTTCTACTTGTCCATTTGTCTAGGGTGATAAGGGGTGACAACTTTGTGTGTGATTCCATATTTCTTCATTAAAGACTCAAATGGCTTGTTATAGAAATGTGTTCCACCATCACTTATCATGGCCCGATAGATTCCAAATTAACTCAAAATATTTTCTTTCAAAAACATGATGACTGTTTTATGATCATTGTTATGACTTGGAATTTCTTCTATCCATTTTGAAAAATAGTTTACTAAAATTAATATGTATGATTAGTACATAAAAGTGCATTTTTATCATGGTTTTATATCATCATTTTGCACTTAAAGTATCAATAACTCCTTAACTAAAGCATGTTTTATAATAATATATCTAATAATATAAGATATCTTTAATTTATGGTAAATGTTTATTTTAAATTCAGGCCTATCACATAAATAAAAGGATTGATTGATGACTTTAAGAACTTAAATTGCAAGGGCAAAGAGATGACCAAAATTAGAAAAGAAATGTCGGTGCAATCCAAACCGGAACACTATTCGGTAATTGGGTCATATCTGGAGCTATAGATCTCAAATTTAGGTCTACTTTATATGGATGGAAAGGTAAGACATAGACCTACAGCTTTCATATGGAGCCCAAGATCTAAAAAGGCCAGTTTCAAGTCCAAATTATAGCAACAACAAAGAAGCCTGAATCTGTTCTCCAGCCCAAGCACTGTTCAGTATTTTGGCCATATCTGGAGTTCTAGAAGTCTAAATGAGCTGAATATTTTACACAAGAAAGCTGAGACAATTGCCTACAACTTTTATGTTTTTGAGTGGCTCTAATTTTGATGTTATCAATGAAGTTTTGGGCAGACAAGAGAAGATAAGGATTGTCACCAAGTCAAGATTTGGCCACCCACTTATCAAGTAGTCATCAAATCAATAATTTCCAATTTTGGCTTATAAAAGGAGGCATTTGCCATGCATTTAGGCATCTTGGTGTCCAGATCAAGATCATGCTCTTCCTTTCTCTCTTTTTATTTTTTCTAATGTTTATGCTTTGCTTTCATTAATATCAAGTTTATGCCTTTCATTTCCTTTCCTTTACTTAGTTAACTTTTATCTTATTTATGTTCTTATTTTGTTTATCTATGTTTCTTTCTTTCATTATGTCTAGCTAAGTTTATTATATCAAGGTGAAAAGGTTACACTAATGGTGTAAGAATAAGTATAGTATAAACTTAATATGGACTTTAATGTTTGATACTAACATGTTTTATATTTGTTATCTTGTTCACTCATTAATACTTTGCTTATTAAATGACTAATCTTGATTTATGTTGTATAACACTTGGTACAACAAATGCTTGGAACTTTCATAGTTCATATTGTATGGTATAACCGACACCTGAGCTATAAAAGGAACTTGATTTGTTGTTAACATAAGTTATAATCATGAATGCTTGATGAGATTTACAAGTATTAGCATTAATTGAATAAGATGACTAATGTAATCATGTTAACAATCTATAATCTGATTGGAACCTCCTTTATGTGTGGTTTCCAATTGAATAATAAGAGTTTATATTATACTTATTTGATATACCATTAGTGGAATCTCTAACCTTGACATTTATTATTATCATTACTACTACTACTACTACTAGCATTCTTATTATTCTTATTATTATTGTTATTATTGTTATTATTGTTACTATTGTTGTTGTTTATAATTGTTGTTTATAATTTGTACAATTAACCTCCCTATGGTTCGACCCCGGTCTTGCCGGGTTATTTATTACTTCGACACCAATTTTTTCGTCGTGTCAAGTTTTTGGCGCCGTTGTCGGGGAGGTAAGTTCTTGTATAAATTATAGTAGTTATTTTATTTTCTCTTTTCACTTTTCTTGTATATAACTTTGTTTCTTTTCTCTTGTTTCTTCTTCTTTTGTTTTCTTTTTCCTTTTATTCTATTCCTACACGTGCATGGGAGTATGGTCACGTACATCAAGTGGTAGACTTTGTAGGATATCCTCATTATTTTTAGAAAATATGGCCGAAGAAGATAATCAATCACTTCATAATGAGAATAATGAGAATAACCGTGCTAGAAGATTTAGAGAACACATAAATCCCACAAGAATAAGTGCACCATCATGCATAGTTTTTCCTCCCGATGCATCTCATTGTAATTTTAAACTAGACATTATTCAACTTTTACCTTCTTTTCATGGCTTAGAATTGGAAAATCCGTACTTGCATTTAAGGAAATTTGAAGAGGTTTGCAACACATAATAATTTAAATTGTAGCATGAACACCATCAGATTAAAGTTTTTTCCTTTTTCATTAAAAGATAAAGCTAAAACATGGCTACATAATTTGAGACCAGGATCCATTCGTGCTTGGGATGAAATGCAACAACAATTTTTAAAGAAGTTTTTCCTACCTCACAGAACAAACTCTTTCAAAAGACAAATCACAACTTTCACTCAAAAATCAGGAGAAACATTTTACCAATGTTGGGATAGGTATCGAGACTTGCTTAGTACTTGCCCTCATCATGGTTTTGAAACATGGAGATTGGTTTCACATTTCTATGAAGGGTTAACACCAAGAGATAGGCAAATGGTTGAATTGATGTGCAATGGAAATTTTGAAGATAAAGACCCTGATGAAGCAATGGAGTACTTAGACTTGTTAGCTGAAAATGCTCAAAATTGGAACACCGTAGGTACTTGTGAGGCACCGAGTAAAACTCAACCTCATACATCTAGTGGAGGTACGTGCAACCTTAGGGAAGATCATGACCTTCAAGCCAAGTTTGCATCTTTAGTTAGAAAAGTCGAGGCACTAGAATTGAAAAAGAGTGGTCAATTAAAATCTGTTGAAAACATTGTGTGTTAAATCTGTGAAACAAATGAACACTCAACCAATAATTGTCCAACCTTGCCTTCTTTTAAGGAATGTCTCCATGAACAAGCTCATGCTTTAAACAGTTTCCAAAGGGCCAATCACAACCCATACTCCCAAACATACAACCCTAGTTGGAGAAATCACCCAAATTTTAGTTGGAAGAGTGAGAACAATAATGCACAATTTTCACAACCACCGTTTCAAGCACACCATAATTTCTAAAATTCTCATGGATATGCACCTCCTTATGCTCCATCTCTTATAAGAAATCTTGAGGAAACATTGCATGCATTCATTGAAAAGTAAGAGACAATCAATACTCAACTTGCTCAAAACATGATAGATTTTAAAGATACTCTTGCAAAATTAACATCTGCTCTCAGTTTCCAAGAGAAAGGTAAGTTTCCATCTCAACCACAATAAAATCCCAAGGGGCAATACAATGCAAATGCAAGTAGTTTTGGAAGCCAACACATGGATCAAGTCAAATCAGTCACTACTCTACGAAGTGGTAAGGTTATTGAAAAACCCTCTCTTGAACCTTATTAGAAAGATGATGAGTCAATCTCTAAGGGTAAAGAAGGGGTCGAATCTGAAAATTGGAAAGAAAAGACTGATTGACCACCAACACTTCCATTTCCTCATGCCATGACCAAACAAAGGAAAGTCAATCACAACTCTAAAATTTTTGAAATTTTCAAACAGGTAAGGATCAATATACCTTTGCTGGATGCTATTAAACAAGTTCCTTCCTATGCTAAATTTTTGAAAGATCTATGCACTGTAAAGAGGAAACTAAATGTGAAAAAAAAAGTCTTTCAAGCCGAACAAGTAAGTGCTATTCTTCAAAACAATAATGCTTTGAAATATAAAGACTCTAGTTGTCCTACAATTTCTTGCTTTATTGGAGAACATAAAATTGAAAAAGCCTTACTTGATCTTGGTGCTAGTGTGAATTTACTTCCATATTCAGTTTTTCAGAGTCTCAATCTAGGTGAGTTAAAACCAACTTCTATATCTCTTTTACTTGCCTATACATCTATAAAAGTGCCTAGAGGAATAATTGAAGATGTGTTAGTACAAGTCGATAAATTCATTTATTCTATGGATTTTATTGTCTTGGACACAGAACCTGTTGAAGCATGTTATTCATTTCCTGTTATTTTAGGACGTCCGTTTCTTGCAACCTCTAACGCATTGATTAATTGTAGGAATGGACTGATGAAGCTATCATTTGGAAACATGACATTGGAGATGAATATTTTCAATATTTCTAAGCAACCTGAAGATGATAATGATTTACAAGAAGTAGATCATATTGATGAATTAGTTTATGATCAACTTGAATCTACTTTAAGTAAAAATAAATTGGATGAATTTGAAGATTTGCAAATGATTTATTATGAGGAAGAAATCACGAATGAAACAAGCACCGAAAATGTTGATGCGAATCTTTTGTCAATAGTGACAACAAATTCGACATCTGACATCACACCAATCGATGATTACTTTCCTAACGAATCCTTACTTTCTCTTAGTCCAATGCCTTGGTACGATAAAAATATCAATTCTCTTGCTTTAGGAGATTTGCCAACTAATTGGAGTACCCAAGACAAAGAAACGTTTTTGAGCAAAGTGAACAACTTTTATTGTGATGACCCTAACTTATTCAAATATTGTCCTGATCAAATATTTCAAAGATTCATTCTCGACAATGAGGTAAGTAGTGTCATTAAACTTTGTCATTCTGAAGCATGTAGAAGTTATTTCTCATCAAAAAAGACAGTTGCAAAAATCTTTCAAAATGGATTTTATTGGCCCACCATGTTCAAAGACACGCATGCATTCTACAAAACTTGTGAAAATTGTCAAAAAGTTGATACTAGTCAAAATGTTTTGTTTTATAATTCTCAACTCTGTGCATTCCCTAAAGAGCTAAGCTTAAGATGGAGCAATCCTTATGAGGCCTGTGATATTGAGAATTCAATGAATGACAATGATTTTAAGGAAAATGGACATCGTTTGAAAGATTACTTTGATAATTTTTCTAGTGAAAATGAATCAACTAGTTGGAATGATCTTGTAGATAAAGGCTGATTATTTTTTTTTTCTCACATTGTTTTTGTGTTTTTTTTAGTGATTTTTGCTAGTTTCTCTCACCTCGGTCAAATGGCGGACAACAGTACTCCGTGACTTAAGTCGGTTCTTTGAGTTTCCCACAATAACTGATATTTATAATGCGATTATAAAAATTTATTGTGCTAGATGTGTAAGATTGAGATTGTTAATGAATCATGGAATTCCTGAGGATATTCGCTGGTTGATTGAAGCAAAGGTCTGATTATCAGGTGAGTCCTCTAACTCCTTCATTTCACACATGCTTGGAACAGGTAAAATCACTTTTGTAAAGAAGCGTCGTGCAAAACGACTGAAAGTCTGTCATCGATGTGCTAGATGGACTTGTAATACACAATGTTGTTCTTTGGGAGTGGTATCTATAAATTGTGAAGATAAAATACAATTCATTAAGGATGGCCTAAGTAAGGAGTCTTTAGATAATCTTCTATTGACTCTTGAGACGCATCCTAGTGGAGATGTGCATCGTGTAATTCATGATTTATGACCACTATTTCATAAAGAACATGATCGATTTAGTCTTGGGAATCTGACTAAAAAAGACCCTGTTTGCCAGTTTTTAAGAAAACTAGATGGGAAGCCTATCCCCGACCCATAGAGGACGTTTAAGTCGTTCTTGGACGTAAAACCAAGGGAAGATGTGAGCCATAATCACAACTACTTGTACATACACATGTTTTTTCAAAAGTAAATAAATAAAAAGAGAGAGATAGAGTGTGAGACTCCACTTGACCTACATATAGGTGTTATGATTGCCTTTTTAATTTCTCATCTATAAAACCCTCTCTTCCTTCCTTTTATTTCTACTCAACCCATACATTCAACAAATACAGAAGTGTGTAAAAATGGCAAGTTCCTCAAGTCATCATATAAGAAATATTTATGTTTTCGGTGGATCTAGTTTTGGGAAAGAAAAGGAGTTTTTAGAATCAGCAAATCATCTTGGTCAGGTGCTAGCTGAGAGAAAGATTCATTTAGTGTATGGGGGAGGCAATCTTGGGTTAATGAGAAGTGTGTCAATAGCTGCATTTTTAGGAGGTAGTCAAGTTTTGGGGGTCGTCCCCGAAGCTTTAGCACAAGGGGACATCATTGGAAAAACAATTGGAGAGGAACTTTAGGTCTCCACAATGTCAGCTCAAATGAATGCAATGTTTAACCATGTTGATGCCTTCATTGCTCTACCAGGTGGTCTAGGCACATTGGAAGAGATCTTTCATATTTCCTCTTGGGCTCAACTGCACATTTATGCTGATGCCTTTATTGCTTTACCAGGTGGTCTAGGCACATTGGAAGAGATCTTTCATATTTCCTCTTGGGCTCAATTGCACATTCACCATAAACCCATTGGTTTGTTAAATGTTAATGGTTATTATGATAAGTTGTTGTCTTTTCTTGATCATGCTGTGGAACAGGAATTTCTAACATCTTCTGCACGACAAATCATAATCTCTGCTGCTACTGTTAAAAAATTGATTGACCAACTACAATCTTTCATTACTGTGATTGATCCTTCCATGAGTCGCATAAATTAGTCATCTAAGAAAAGCCGTAAAAAACTTAGATTGGATTTGAGCCTTTATTTATGAATATTTGTGTCTTTTGGTTTTATTATTGTGTTTTGTTGTTTCTTATATTTGTTTCAGTGTGTTTCAGGTTTGTTAGTGTTCGTTATTTCAGGTTATATCTTCTATACTCTATCTTTCTACCTTAGAACATTGAGGACAATGTCTCGTTTTGGTTGGGGGGAGAGGGTAGTAGTTGATAAAAAAAAATTGTTTTTCATTTCATAAAGCATGTGCATAATTGTTGTTACTAGGATGGTAGAGTAAAGGAGCTCTTTTGTTAAAGTGACTCTTGAGACGCATCTTAGTAACCATTCTTAACAAGGTCTATTACAATACTTCTTGAAATATTCAGGTTTACAAACTCTCGCATTGTTATCACTTAATTCTACTCATATACTCATATGATTGTGGGTTGCATATTGGATTATTACATTATTTATGTTCTTTTGTTAAAGGTAACAACTAAGGGAAATGGATTGTATATAATTAAAAAAATAAAATAAAAAAATAAAAAAGTAGAAAAGAAAAGAAAAAAAATGATAATAATAAAATGTAGATAAGTTTGGTTTTGTAGCCTCCCTAACCTAAGTAATTAAGCCCGAAGGGGTGTTTTAACACCTAATACCCTAAAGTCAACTGACTTGGGAGCTATTGGCCCAACACTTGTTACATGGGTTGAGGAGAAAAGCTTAAGGGAATCAAGCATTGCACTATCTATATATTAGTATTTACGACCCGAGTTACTAAGCTCGTAAGGGTGTCTTAACACCTAATGCCCTAAGACCAACTGGTTTGGGAGTCATTAGCTGAAAGCTCGTACTAAGCTCGTTGGGGTGTCTTAACACCTAATGCCCTGAGAACACCTGGTCTGGGAGTCATTAGCCGAAAGCTCGTTAAATGGGTTAAAGATGCATGGTGTTTTTAAATTAAATGTATATATATTTAAAAAAAAAAGAAAAACAAAAATAAAAGACAAAAATAATAATCCCAACCCAAGGAAGTTAACCTTAAACATTAGAACAAAAAATTTGTTTTCTTCCAAGAAAAGCCCTATAATTATGTGTTGATACATTGAGCACAAAAGAAAGGTTTATGAATATCTTGCTAAGAGGTATTGAGCACGTATGTAAATTTAACAAGAGTTTGTTTATCTGGATAGATTAATGGAAGTTAAATGATGAATACCTTGCTTTGTGGAATTTATATATTGTTTTTCTATTTTAACGCTTTGATTACTAAGAACTAGTAATAAACTGGTTGGGGGGTGTGATTAGTACTTAAACGTGCATTTTTATCATGGTTTTATATCATCATTTTGCACTTGAAGTATCAATAACTCCTTTACTAAAACATGTTTTATAATAATATATCTAATAATATAAGATACCTTTAATTTAAGGTAAATGTTCATTTTAAATAACTAAAATATGTTTTTATAATAATGTATCTAATAATATAAGATACCTATAATTTGTGGTAAATGTCTATTTTTAATGCAGGCCTATCACATAAATGAAAGGATTGATTGATGACTTTAAGAACTTAAACTGTAAGGGCAAAGATATGACTAAAATTAGAAAAGAGATGTCGGTGCAATCTAAACCAGAACACTGTTCGGTAATTGGGTCATATCGGGAGCTATAGATCTCATATTTAGGTCTATTTTATATGAATGGAAAGGTAAGACATATGCCTACAACTTTCATATGGAGCCCAAGATCTAAAAAGGCCATTTTCAAGTCCAAATTGTAGCAACAACAAAGAAGCCTGAATCTGTCCTCCAGCCCAAGCACATGTGAAAGTAGTTTTCTCTTGATCTTCAAATGCAATTTCAATTTGGTTGTAACCTGAATAACCATCTAGAAAACAATAAAATTCATGACCTGCAACTCTTTCTAGAATTTGATCCATGAAAGGTAAAGGAAAGTGATCTTTTCTAGTCATTGAATTGAGTTTCCTATAGTCAATGCACATGCGCCAACCAGTAATAGTCCTCGTTGGAATTAACTCATTTTTCTCATTTGTTATCACAGTAACTCCAGACTTTTTAGGTACAACTTGGGTAGGACTTACCCATTTGCTATCAGAAATAGGATAAATGATTCCATTATCTAGAAGTTTAATGACTTCATTCCTCACTACTTCTTTCATATTAGGATTAAGCCTTCGTTGCATTTCTCTAGAGGGTTTAGCATTTTCCTCCAAATAAATCTTGTGTGTGCAAATCAAAGGACTAATTCCTTTTATGTCAGCTATGGTCCATCCTAATGCATTTTTGTGCATTTTCAGAGTTTGTAATAACTTACCTTCTTGATGAACATTAAGTTTGGAAGAAATTATTACCGGAAAAGTTTCATTTTCTCCCAAAAATGAGTATTTGAGATTACATGGCAATGGCTTCAAATCGGGTTTTGGTGGTTGAACACTTGAAGGTATGGACCCAATTGATCGTGGTGGCAATTCCTCAATTTTTGGTCTCCAAATATTTGCCTTTGATTCTTCCTGAAAACAAACCATTTGCAAATCTTCAGATTCATTAAACTCAGTTTCATTGGAAGAATTTTCAAATTGATCGTAAATTATTTTTTCAATAAAATCTACTTCCTGTAAATCATTATCATCTCTAGGTTGTTTGCAAATGTTAAAAATATTCATCTTCAATGTCATGTTTCCAAAAGATAACTTCATCACTCCATTCCTACAATTAATCAATGCATTAGAAGTTGCAAGAAATGGACATCCTAAAATAACAGGAATTGTATTTCATGCTTCAATAGGTTGTGTATCCAAGATAATAAAATCCATAGGAAAGATGAATTTATCAACTTGTACTAACAATCTTCAACTATTGCTCTAGGCATTTTTACAGATCTATCAGCAAGTAAAAGAGTTACAGAAGTAGGCTTTAACTCACCTAGATTGAGACTTTGAAAAACCAAATATGGAAGTAAATTCACACTAGCTCCAAGATCAAGTAAAGCTCTGTCAATTTTATGTTATCTAATAAAGTAAGAAATTGTAGGACAACTAGGGTCTTTATATTTCAAAGCATTATTGTTCTAAAGAATGACACTTACTTGTTCGACTAAGAAGGCTTTCTTTTTCACATTTAATTTTCTCTTTACAGTGCATAGATCTTTCAATAATTTAGCATAAGATGGTACCTGTTTAATAGCATCTAACAAAGGTATATTGATCCTTACCTGTTTGAAAGTTTCAAAGATTTCAGATTTGTGATTGATTCTTCTTTGTTTGGTCATGATATGAGAAAATGGAAGTGCTAGTGGGAAATCAGTATTTTTCTTGCAATGATCAAGTTCAACTATTTCCTTACCCTTGTAGACGAACTCATCTTTTTTCTCACAAGGTTCAAGAATGAGTTTTTTAATAACCTTACCACTACGAAGAGTAGTGACTGATTTGACTTGATTTAGATGTTGGCTTCGGTCAATTTTTTTCCCCCCCTATTTTTCCTCTCCTCTCACGGCCTTGAGATTTGCACTAGCCAAGCAAAAAAAAAAGTGTCCTTTTTTTCTTTTAGTTATAGTATTTATAGTTTTAATTAATCGTTGATTGTTTTATAACCTTTTTTAATTTTTTTTTTAATTTATCTCTTGAAATTTAATTTAAATTGAATGCATATAATGTTTTCTCAAGATTTCTTTTAAGAGAGGGAATATAAGGAGGTGCATATCCATGA
>NW_011500185.1:157026-160023 GCF_000495115.2 Populus euphratica | reverse complement strand
AATTGTGGAATCTGTGGGCAATTGTCTCAGCTTTCCATCAAAAAAAACCAGAGCTCATTTGGACTTCTAAAACTCAAGATATGAGTTAAAAACCAAATAGTGTTTGAGTTGTAAGACAACTTTTATTATTATTATAGTTATTATTGTTATTGCCATTGTTGTTGTTATTGTTATTACTATTATTATTGTTGTTGTTATTATTATTGTTGTTGTTGTACTATTGTCGTTTATAATTTGTACAATTAACCTCCCTGTGGTTTGACCCCGGTCTTGCCGAGTTATTTATTACTTCGACACTCCTGCACTTGGGAGAAAACATCAATCTTTTAGTCGTGTCAAACACTTTTCTAAGTTTAGCCTTCTCTTTGTCCTTTCAATTTCATTACTTAAACTCATCAATCAATCCTTTTATTTATGTGATAGACCTGTATTTATGATAAACATTTACCATGAATTAAAGGTATATGATATTTTTAGACTTGCTAAAAAAAACATGCTTTTGTTACGGAATTTAATGATACTTTAGATGCAATATGATGACATAAATCCTTAATGAGAATGCACTTTTGAGTGCTAATCAGTAAGCATACTCTCCATTAAAACAAAACCTATTTCATATATGATCTTCATAACCATCTTCTCACACATGAGTTTTTACACAAGGCTTCTCTTTAACCCATCATGAAAACCCCATTGCTACCAACACCATCTTAGTCTCCCTCAACCCTCCTCTCACAGCGTCAATCATGGTCTTCAAGTAACAATTATAACAAAATTTTGGTTGCCTAGGTTGTTTTCATGAAGGATAAAAGATTTATAATCATAGTTATCTCAATCAATTTATAATCATAGTTAACAAGTATAATATTGGTTAGAATATCAAAAGTAATGGTTTTGGGTCTGGACAATCTATTGGATAAAATTTTAAGTAATAAGGTAACTAACTTTGGGGTTCTAGTTATTGGTCCAATCCATAGAAAATATTATTATAGTTTTGGGCATTTAGCATAGTAATACCCCCAAGTATCCAATTATAATATGTAAACCAATGCTAATTTGGTATGTAATACTCAATATGAGAATACTACTATTACTTTGTTTCCTGATATAGGTGCTAATCAACATGTGACAACCAACATTGAAAATATGGCGAGCTCAGAACCTATCAACTATATGTTGGAGATGGTAAGGAGCTCTCTATCTCTCATATTGCCCACTCTAAAATTCATGCACCTAAATGTACATTCATTTATCTAACACTAATCAACCACATCTTGGAGATGGTAAATGACTCTTTATCTCTCATATTGCCAACTCTAAAATTTATGCACCTAAATTCACATTTATTTTATCTAAATTTTACATGTACCTCACATTAAAAAGCCTTTGTTATTTGTTTAAATGTTTTGCTTATAAAATAATATGTTTTTTGAATTCCATCCTTTTATGTTTTATGTTAAGGACCAAATAACCAAAGAGTTGTTATTTTCTAGCCACAATAGAGATGGTCTTTACATTATGTCTGAGCCCTCTGCCACCTCATTGCCTCAAGCTTTCTTAACTGCATGTCGATCCACTTTTGTTGATGTCTAACACCGTCGACTTGGGCATCTTAGTTTACGCATTTTAAGTTTCTTAGTATCAAATAAAAAAAAATCATATACACCAAAAGAATTTCATTTTGACTATCAGGCTTGTCCAGTAGGAAAATCATCGTATCTGTCTTTAGGACCTATGGGTCACAATACATCGACTTCTTTTGAATGGATTTTTAGTGATATTTAAGGACCTTCCCCTATGTTATCTTTTAATGGTTTTTGCTATTTTGTTATAATTGTTTTATACTTATATGGAGTATATTTAGTCCTTTCTTTTAGTTGTAAAAATTTGATGTTTTCACTATTTTTCATCAATTTCAAACTCAAGTTGAGCATTAGTTCTCTTTAAAAATTAAATCTATTCAAGTGGATTAGGGTGGCGAGTATAAAAAATTAAATACTTATTTTAAAGTTATTGGCATTCACCATCGTTTAATCTACCCATATACTCATGAATAAAATGGCATGGTTGAATATCGACACCAACATATTGTTAAAACTAGCCTTATGCTTTTGGGTCAATGAAATCCCTTTTGAAATTCTAGCATTATGCATTTGAAACTTCTATTTATTTAATAAATTGTATGCTAAATTCTATTTCTAATTACAAGTGACCTTTTGAATGTAGTTTTTAGTCAACTCTTGACTATAGTTTTCTTCACAATTTTTGGTGTCTCTACTTCCCTTTTCTTCGTTCGTATAATGCTCATAAACTTGATTTTTGTTCCTCTTCTTATGTTTTTCTTGGTTATGACACCTCCCACTTAGGTTATCGTTGTCTCGATTTATCTTCCCATCATATCTATATGGCCCATCATGTTTGATTCCACAATCATATCTTCCCTTTAGCAACTTCTGAACATAATAACTCTCCCCCACAATCAGACACCAAAGCATGTCTACCTTAACTATTCCCCATATTCCTTATGTCCTCTTCTCATTTATCAATGTTTATTACCTCTGATTCCCCTACCCAACCTGTATCCTTTACACCAACCCTACCTGCCCCTGTTTTGAATCCCCTCACGAGTGCTAATTTTCTCCCTTGATCCCTACATGCATCTATTTTTGTTGATCAATGTCTAAGTATAAGTTTAGCTTCAGCATCTCATCATGCTTCACCAAAATTAATAGCATTGTAATAGAGTGGTTATGTGTTGGCTTACCCATTGCTAGACATTTCTTCTCATTTTGGTTCAAACTTAGTGACACGAACGAAAGATTGATATCTTCTTCCAAGTACAGGAGTGTCGAAGTACTAAATAACCCGACAAGACCAGGGTTGAACCATAGGGAGGTTAATTGTATAAATTATAGATAACAATAATACAAAAACAATAATAACAATAGTAATAATACTACTAATAATAGTAATAGTAATAATACTAGTAATAATAGT
>NW_011500185.1:154808-155834 GCF_000495115.2 Populus euphratica | reverse complement strand
TTTTATAGGCCAAAATTAGGAACTATTGATTTGATGACTAATTGATGAGTGGGTGGCCAACTTTTGGCATGGTGACAATCTTTATCTTCTCTTGTCTACCTAAAACATCATTGATAATGTCAGAATTAGAATCACTTGAAAACATAAAAGTTATAGAAAATTGTCTCAAATTTAAAAAAAAAATGGAGGTCATTTGAACTTCTAGATATGAGCCAAACATTGAACAGTACGTAGGCTGTAAGACAAATTTGAACTATTTTATTGTTGCTACAATTTAAACTTGAAAATGCCATTTGTAAATCTTAGACTCCATATAACAGTTGTTGGCCTATATCTTACCTTTCCATCCATATAAAGTAGACCTAAATTTGAGATCTACAGCTCCAAATATGACCTAATTACCGAATAGTATTCCGGTTTGGATTGCACTAATATCTCTTTTCTAAGTTTGGGCATCGCTTTGTCCTTTCAGTTTCAATTCTTAAATTCATCAATCAATCTTTTCATTTATGTGATAGGCCTGCATTTAAAACGAACATTTACCATAAATTAAAGGTATCTTATATTATTAGATATGTTATTATAAAACATGTTTTAGTTGAGTTATTGATACTTCAAATGCAAAATGATGATATAAAAACTTGATAAAAATACACTTTTAAGTACTAATCACTCAGCCACCTCACCAACAGGTCCCTAATGCTTCTCCTCCTACTTTGAATTTAGTCATTAATCTCTTGCATTTTGATCTTTAGCGGGTTTTAGACAGTGGTGCTCCATCATCTCCTCCTCTGGCTCCTTGATAACATACCATGGTTCTTAGGCCAAGGAAGGTTACGACGGCTAACCTCAACATCATTCTTTAAGGCATTCATCTTCCCTTAACCACAAACCTTTCACATTTTAGGAGGCACATCGTTAATTTCTCTAGCAAAATGCTATGCAAGAGAAAATCTAGGCTTTGCATGACAATGGTATATGGACCATGATTAGTACGTAAAAGCACATTTTTTATCAAGGTTTTAT
>NW_011500185.1:152793-153707 GCF_000495115.2 Populus euphratica | reverse complement strand
TTAATATTCCATCTCAAAGTTCTCATCTTTTTCTTCTTCTTCTCCTTCTTTTTCTTTATTATTATTATTATTATTATTATTATTAACACCGCCCCTAAAAATATCTCCCTCTTCTCAACACAAATCATATTTCTTTATGTTTTATGGTCACAATATCTGTGATCTGATTTATTATGGATTTTATTATTTTTTAGAAGTAAATATGTTTTTTTAACTTTAACATTTAAATGTTAATTTTATTTTTTTATTTTTTTCAACATTTAAATGTTAATTTTATTTTTTTTATTTTTTTTCAGTATATGTATTTTGTTAGTGTATGTACATGTTTTATTGTTATTTCTTAAACAAACTTGTAGCATGAATGTATAATTTTATATTTTTTATGGATTGTTTTAGATTTTATAAAATTATATTTGTTTGTAAATTTTTGAATTACCTAAGTACATGTGTTGTGATGAAATAATTAACAACTTGTTTAACAGGTTTGTTTTAATTTTTATCAATGTTATTGCGGAGTTGTAATTGCCATAAATTTATATGTATAAATTTGTATTGAAATTGATAATTGATAATGAATATTTATAAAAAGTTTTAATTAGTTTGTTGGATAATCTCGAGATAAACCAATATTTTTATAAATTTATTTAACTAATACAATTAATTAATACATGTTATCATCATATTTTATAAAGGTTTGATAGAAGTCATGGATGATCGTTTATTGATGTATCAAGATTTACCTCAAGGATTGTGGATGATGGATTATTGTAACGGGTTTCAAGGTTTTATTAATTTTGCAACATTTATTCCCATAAATTTTACTGGAGGCATTATTAGGTGTCCATTGTGACTCATGGAAGGATCAATTATAGGAAAAAAAGATTGTAGTTTGTAAATGATTTTTTAAGCAGTAG
>NW_011500185.1:150665-150818 GCF_000495115.2 Populus euphratica | reverse complement strand
GTTATATACAAGAAAAGTGAAAAGAGAAAATAAAATAAATACTATAATTTATACAAGAACTTATCTCATATTAATGTCGTTGTAGTATAGTGGTGAGTATTCTCGCCTGTCACGCGGGTGACCCGGGTTCAATCCTCGACAACGACGCTAAAA
>NW_011500185.1:143181-150160 GCF_000495115.2 Populus euphratica | reverse complement strand
TTAATGACTAATTGATAAGTGGGTGGTCAACTTTTGACTTGGTGACAATCCTTATCTTCTCTTGTCTGCCCAAAACGTCATTGATAACGTCAAAATTGGAGCCACTCAACATAAAAGTTGTAGGAAATGGTTTTATATTTCTTGTGTAAAAAATTCAGTTCATTTCGACTTCTAGAACTCACGATATAGCCAAAATACTGAACAGTACTCGAGCTGGAGGACAAATTCGGGCTTCTTTGTTGTTGCAACAATTTGGACTTGAAAATGGTCTTTTTAGATCTTAGGCTCCATATGAAAGTTGGAGGCTTATGTCTTACCTTTCCATCCATATAAAGTAGACCTAAATCTGAGATATATAGCTCTAGATATGACTCAATTACCGAACAATGTTCCAGTTTGGATTGCACCAACATCTCTTTTCTAAGTTTGGTCATCTCTTTACCCTTGCAATTTAAGTTCTTAAAGTCATCAATCAATCCTTTCATTTATGTGATAGGCCTGCATTTAAAATGAACATTTACCACAAATTAAAGGTATCTTATATTATTATAAAACATGCTTTAGTTAAGGAGTTATTGATACTTCAAGTGCAAAATTATGATATAAAATCTTGATAAAAATGCACTTTTAAGTACTAATCATCCATGCAGGTAGTGTCAAAATAAAAAATATCTGCATCTAAATGTTGTAATGATGCATCTTTTACACAAGGAGTTTATGGAAGATTACTTGTATTGGTATACACACAAAGAAGTATTTGTTTGTAATGAAAGCATGGGAGAAAGGATGGTTAAGTCAACGTTTAGTGCTAGAAATGTGTATGGAGTTGCAAATGACAACAGTAATCCTTACAGAAAGATGGTTATTGATGCAATGAGAATGAATCAAGATAATGTCAGTCAATGTCTAATCGTACGAGAATAAATCAAGGTACTGTCAGTTAATATCCAATCGTAGAAGAAAAACCTAATATAGATGCAACAAGGTTTTTTAATCTGTTGAAAGATTTTGATGAATCACTATGGATGGTTGCACGAACCACAATAAATTATCGATAGCAGCATAGTTATTCACCATTAAATCCATGTAACATCAAGGTTAATGCTTACCAAGATTTTAATATAAATTAATTAAAGTGATTGTGCTGATGACGGGTTAAAAAAAAAAACATACAAAATGAAACTTAAAAGATAAATCTATATATTTTTTTATATATTTTTCAATCCTTAATATACAAGACAATAGCCTATTTATATGAAAAGAAAATGAAAATATTAAATAATACTAGGAAACACAAATTTCATAAAATATTAAGCGATTAAATTCAAAAATCATGAAGTTTAAGAGATTATAATGAGCATTGAATATATATAATTATATATTTCATAACTTTCTTGTAAATGTTTTGATTTTCTATCAAAAGCACCTTTAAAATCATATTATTTTTTTATAAATAGTTTGCCAATAATACTAAATACATAAAATTTAAAATTAAATTCTTAATTTCTCTCATTTTTTTATCTTAAATAATTAACACAAGAAATTTATAGAGAAAAAAAATGAAGTTGTTGAAAATGAATTAGTAGTATGTTTAAAAGCTAATTATAGAAATAGTATTATTATTATTATTATTTTTCACAAGAGGTGATAAAAAAGATTTTTATTAAAAATTTATTAATCTAGG
Organism: Populus euphratica; assembly: GCF_000495115.2. Classification (NCBI taxonomy): domain Eukaryota; kingdom Viridiplantae; phylum Streptophyta; class Magnoliopsida; order Malpighiales; family Salicaceae; genus Populus; species Populus euphratica. The sequence goes on along the minus strand of NW_011500185.1, from coordinate 148,476 downwards.
GGAGGGTAGTATGATTAAAATCCAAAAGACAAATGTAAATTTGTATTACAAAAAACTCGAGTAGAAATTTTTATCTTTTTAAATTTTATATATATATATATATTAGATATTTTAAATCTAATTTGTAGGTATGATCTTTTTATCTTTTTATATCCTTTTAAATCTGATTATGTCATTTAAGTATTTAAGTAAAAGTGTTAAATAAAGATTTAAAAATTGAGTTTTGTTATTAAAAAAAGATAAATTTTTATAGGTGATTTATGTGTGATTTAAAATATTAATTGTTTTTTAAAAAAATCCTCATAAAAAAAGTTGAAAACTTTATTTATCATCTATGAAAAGATTAGATTTTGTCTATAAAATCATATTTTATCAATAATATTAAATATTTGTTATTATTATTCTCTTGTCATAAAAAAATTATATTTTTTATTTTTTATTTAACAAATGTAAAAATAGTAATTCATTTTGTATCAATTCCATAGTAATAAAATTATTATATATTTTTTAAAATGAATATTGTAAATGCTTATCATATATATAAGAAAGGAGTCATCGTATTATTCAAGGATTAACCATGTGAAAGAATGCATCATTTTGATAATAATAATACATAAGCTAAAAGCCGATGGTTATTTATTAATACAATTGAAGTGTTTTCTATTTATTTTATTGCAGCGAGTGCTCTAATAACAACAAATCTATAATGTTTTTAGAAAAATAGTTTTTTTATATGTTTTTTCACTTTATACTTAATATTTTTATTATTCTATATTTAACATATTTACTATCATTTTCCTTATAATATTTATTTTTAAAAATATTTTTATTTTCTTGAAAAAAATTATTTTTTACTCTTTACAGTTGAAATATTTATTCTTTTACACTTGATCTATTTATGCTATTTTTTTATCTTTATTATTTTTTAATTTAATTTATAATTTTTTTTACATCACATGTTTTTGAAATATTATTATATAAATAAAAAAAATGATATTTCAATACAGCAATTGCAGTGTTGTCCTATTTTTTTACAACATTAAAGATGAGTCTAAACTTTTACATGTTGTATTAATATATATGATCTTTATTATATTTTATTATATAAAAATATAAATTTTTTGATACATAATTATATTTTTTACTCATTATTAAAAAACATGTTAATAATATCTATATATTAATTCATTTACATTAAAACATTATTTGATCTACAGTCTGATGAGTCTGATATCTATATATTAATTCATTTACATTAAAAAATTATTTGATCTACAGTCTGGTGAATTGAATAAAAGCATTAACATTATTGTTTTTTTTGCATTTATTGATATAAATAGTTTTTGATCTATTTAATTAAATATATATATATATTATTTAATTTCAAATTAATATTTTTGTTATCAAAAAATTTAAAAGTTTTATATATTGATATTTTTTTCTAAAAATCTTATTTTGCCGAAGTTAAAGTAAAAATAACTAGTTTATTAACAATATTGTAAAAGGTGTGAGGAAAGTATTATAGTTTTTCCCACACCACATGCTTTGTTTTTATCATTTTTTATATTTTTGTTTTATTCTATTTTTTTATTTTTTTGTTTGTTTTCCTTTTTTCCCCACATTGTTTTTTCAAAATTTTCTTTTTGTTATGGCTTTACATGTTTTTTTTCCCAAGCTTGTCTTTTTCTTTTTCTTTTTGTGTTTTTTTGTCAAAATTATCTTTGTTAATTTTTTTTTAATATTAAATTGGTTGAAAATTTTGTTCTATAATTTTTTTCTTCAAAATATTATGGATTACTACAATGTTTTTCTATGTGATAATTTTTTCCTTTTTTTTTTCCAAAATGGTCTTTGTCAATTTTACTTTGTAGTTTTTTTCTTTAAAATACTGCAATACTATTAATTGTTAAAATAGTTTTTCACATGGTTTTTTTTTCTATAATATTTAACTTTGTAGTTTTTTTCTTTAAAATACTATAATACTATTAATTGTTAAAATATTTTTCCACATGGTTTTTTTTTCTATAATATTTCTCTATATGTTTTTTTCCAAAATTATCTTTGATTTTTTTTTAATATTGAGCTAGTTGAGATTTCATCTTTAACTTTCCCCATATTTTTTTATTGTTTTTGCTTCTTCTTTTTTTCCAAAATTATGTTCTTTTTTTTAGAATTTTTTATTGATTTTATTTTTCTAATATGGAGTTGGTTGAAAATTTAGCTTTATAGTTAATTTATTTAAAACACTGTGGATTATTATAGTGTTTCCCGATATAGTTTTTTTATTTTTTATGATTTTTTTTCATAATTATTTTTATCAATTTTATTTTTTCATATTGAGTTAGTTGAGAATTTAACTTTATAGTTTTTTCTTTAAGATATTGTGGATTGCTACAGTATTTATTTACATGGTTTTTTATTATAATTATTTTTAATTATTTTTATTGATTTTATTATTTAAATAGTAAATGCTATACTATGATACTATCTGAATTGAAATACGATCTGAATTGAAATGATTGAATTATTTTGAATTCTTAGGCATAATGAAGTGATTTGCTTTTAATTCTTCAGCTACCATAATAACTGTGAACTTGCTATCTTTTGGTTTTTTTGAGAATTATAACTATAAATATTTTTATGAAACATTATAGATTGTTACAGTATTTGTTTTCATGGTTTTTTTTTATTTTTTTGTTATGATTTTTTTCAAAAAAATTTGTATCTTTTATTTTTTAAATATTAATTTGATTAATAATTTAATTTTACAATTTTTTTAAACACATTATAAATTACAATAATTTTTTTATATCATTGTTTTTATTTTTTTCATAAATTTACAACAATACATAAACATGCTACAAGCCGCGTCATCACGCGCGGCATGAAATCTAGTTGTGCTCTAATGGTGACCCGAAAGGTACTGTGGGCACAAAAACATTTAATATTCTGGGTGGGAGTAGGCAAAATAGTAAATGCTGCACTATGGCACTATCTGAATTGAAACGATTGATTTATTTTGGATTCTTGGGCATAATGAAGTGATTTGCTTTTAATTCTTCAGCTACCATAATCACTGTGGACTTGCTGTCTTCTGGCCGGGATAGGAGCCGTCAGAAGAAAAGCACCATGTGTGCTCAATTTCAGCATTGGTGTGAAAAAAGTTCGAAGAAAAGAGATAAATTGGGCAAACAATCAACTTATTCAATGTATTTATGATGAATGTTACACCCTTCAATTTAAAAAGAGGGGGTGCTAAGCAAAATGCACATTGTCATAACTTAATCCGGTTATACATGATAGTAAATGAGATTGCTTATCCATCAATAAGAATTCCAAGAAAAATTATTACATCCTATAATATTGGTGTTATCTTCTATATCTAAGATGAAATATATGTATTTCACATCTTTATTGCTCAATTAGGGCATGGATCAAGTTGATGTGCTCTAGATAACTAATGGATAAAAAATCAACCCAGACACATATGGTTGAACCCATTCATCCTCTCATGTGTTTGATAATAAATCATGTTCTCATCCTGCATAATAATTTAAAATATAATTACATAAATACATAAAAAATTTAATGTTAAATAATAAAAAATAAATAAAAAATCTTTGAGATAATGTTCCTTAATTAATGTCTTTCTTGCAACAACAAGATAAAAGTGTACTAAGCCTGATAGGCATGTACTATCACTGTGACTCAAACTCTCATTGAAAATAGTCATGCTTTTCATAGATATTAGCATCATGCTCTCCAAGAATATCACAATTATAATGAGATTATTCAGCATGAGAAGAAGTTTTATCACCCTACGTACATAACATCCTTTGTAAGAGTACCTATATTTGACGTGAAAATAAATAAGTTTAACATGCTTTGCAAAAAAATATCATAATATACTCTATTAATTATTGTTTTATCATACTACTCATTGTAAATTGAGCATGAATTATTAGGAGCTAAATTATTTTGTGTTTAATGAAATCATTTGCTTCATGTCTCTATTTGTTCTAACAACTATTACACTTGTAAAGTGTCAAATGCACTAGAATAGAAAACATACTTTGCTGAAGCACTTTAAAAATATAATTAAATGATTTTTTTTTTAAATGATTTTGAATGATTAGCTGTTATATTACTATACTAGTGACTGCCATTATAACATAATACTATTTTTTTTTTGGTTTCCATTTAAGTCATTCTTAATATGTCAAGTCCAACTTACACCTTCATTCATACTACAAATTAAATTTTCACCTTAAAGGTTCATAACACATCTTTATTAAGCCTTTTTTTCTTATATGAGTCTTAGAATTTATAATTAAAGTTGGTAACAAAATATAATGCATAATACCGATGGTATCTTGTAAGTTCACACTAAATTTCTACTACTTCATTCTTTATACATGTATGCCGATCTAATATTATACATATACATGTTTTATCACTAGCAATATGTCTCTATAACCAAAACCAAAAAACAAATCTCTAATTAGAATTATTTTCTTTAAAAATTTCAAAAGCTAATAGGAATATCTTATTATTTGCATCAAAAGCAATTGTAATCAATAACTTTTCATCATATAGCCTATATAAATATGTTCCATCAACATTAATAAGTGGTCTACTAGACCTAAAATCTTCAATACACGCTCTAAATAACCAAAACATTCTTTCAAAAATCATTGAATTATCATCAAGATTTCCTTCATACATCCAATTAACAACTATTCGAGGATTTAGATTTTTTTTTCTTATATTTGTTTTTACTTTTTACACTTGAAATATTTATTATTTTACACTTGACCTATTTATGTCTTTTTTGTTTCTTATCTTTATTCTTGATTGATACTTAAAAGTGTATTTTTATCAAGGTTTTATATCATCATTTTGCACTTGAAGTATCAATAACTCCTTAACTAAAGCATGTTTTATAATAAAATAACTAATAATATAAGATACCTTTAATTTGTGGTAAATGTTCATTTTAAATGCAGGCCTATCATATAAATGAAAGGATTGATTGATAAATTTAAGAATTGAAATTGAAAGGATAAAGAGTTGGCCAAACTTAGAAAAGAGATGTTAGTGCAATCCAAACCGGAATACTGTTCGATAATTGGGTCATATCTAGAGCTATAAATCTCAGATTTAGGTCTACTTTATATGGATGGAAATGTAAGACATAAACCTACAACTTTCATATCGATCTCAAAATCTAAAAATGTTATTTTCAAGTCGAAATTGTTGCAACAACAAAAGAAGCCCGAATCTATCCTCCAGCCC
>NW_011500185.1:117495-142909 GCF_000495115.2 Populus euphratica | reverse complement strand
TATTTGTTATCTTGTTCACTCTTTAATACTTTGCTTGTTAAATGACTAATCTTGATTTATATTTTATCAAAAAAATTATTATAAATAAGCTTGATATGTTGTTCAATCTTGATTTATTATATATAGAAGAAATGAAGTTTCAAAGTAGCTATTGCAATGTTGTCTCATTTTTGTACACTATTATAAATACGCTTGATGTTTTATATATTTTTATTATCATATATAATATTCATTATATTTTATTATATATAAGTATTAATTTTTTGATTCATAATTATATTTTGTACTTACTATAAAAAACATGTTAATAATAAATATATATTAATTCATTAATGTTCGAAAAAAATCTTTGACTTGTAGTTTGTGATTCAAATAAAAACATTAATATTTTTTATTTATTAATATATATATTTCTTGATTTATTTATTTATTTAAATGTATGTATAATTTTTTAATTTCAAATTAAGATCTTTGTTGTAAAAATACATTTAAATAAATTCTTTTTATAAGAAAGTTATCCAATCCGAAGTAAAGCACAAATTAAATAACTACTTTATTATACAATAAAACCGAAAGGTACTGTGGGCACAAAAAACATTTAATATTCTAGTTGGAAGTAGGCAAAATAGTAAATGCTGCATCATGGCACTAAATGAATGGGAACGATTGAATTATTTTGGATCCTGGGGCATAATGACGTGATTCGCTTTTAATTCTTCAGCTACCATAATTATTGCGGACTTGAAAGCTTCTGGTCGGGGCAAGAGCCGTCTGAAAAAAGGCACCATGTGTGCTCAATTTTAGCAATGGTGTGAAAAAAGTTGGAAGAAAAGAGATAAATTGGCCAAACAAATTAAAAAGAAATGCATAATTAATATAACAACAAATTTTTTTGATAAAACAACATATTTTTAAATATTATAATTTAAAAACATGATATATAATTAATGTTGATTATGAAAATATTTAATTAATATTATATTTCTAAACCATCTAAATCATGAGATAACTTAAATTCAAATAATTATCCCATCATTTCATGAAAATTCTAGTAACAAATTTCCCTTGCAACTAAATTTAAAAAAAATGTTTCTTATGATATTTATTTGTTTTGTTAGTCTTATATTTAATTTTGTTAATGATTTGAGAGAGTAAAAAGTTTTCCAATTTTAACAAAATTTAGACAATGTTTTCTCTATTTAAAAACTATACCTAAAATTTTGTTCCACTTAAAAATACTTAAAAATAACAATAATAACCAAACATAATAAATTCTCACATCTCATAATCATCGATAATCTCTGGAATAATAATATAAACATATTTAATAAACATATATACATGCAAAATGAATCTCAAATACTTAAATAATAGAATAGTCTAGTAATCAAAATCTTAAAATATGTCAACATAACTCACCTATTTATCTATATTTATGTCTATGTCATTTACCAGATGATTTAGACTCATCAATAACACAATTATATCCTACTTATACTCTTGCTTGAGTGGCCTCCTTCTCTATAATGACATCCTCAAGAGTTAACTTCTCTCTAAAGCTATCAATTTCATTGTGGAAAACATTAAACCATCAAGATGTAAATGTGTGTCGCACGTGTGTGGAGTCACGACGATCGTCTACTCTCCAATTCATGTAAGTGTATCTATTTGGCAAATATGAAGGGATAAGGAATTCTTGTCTTTTATTAGTGAAAAAATGGAATGAGAGTCGCCACCTAGTATTTTGGTTACTAGGAACCCTAACTGGTCTCAGAGATCGAGTACGGGGACTGATTGCGTAAAGAAATGGTATTAGCACCTCAAATATGCCCTATCTAAGGTAAGCTGTATTGTTTTATTGTCTAATCTATGCTACAGTTGTATTGTATTTCTAATTGTTGCTTTGCCTATGATTAAAAAAAGTTCTTTTTGGTAAGGAGATCCTTATCTTATCGGGTAAAACCTTACCATCCTAACATCAATAAAAGAACTACCTTTTTAATATCGGGAATACGTTTTACATATAAATTCGTAATCCTTGACATTAAAAGAAAACAAAATAATTTTTTTGGAATTTTTGAAATTTTAGCCAAGTTCTCGTGACCTTAATAAAATGATTATTAAAGCTAAAATGCATGCTAAATTTTTTTTTTGAAGTTTTCTTTGTTGTATGAAAATATGACGTGATTTTTTGTTTGAGAGACTTAGTTGTATGCATGAGAACCAAAATATTTTTTCTAAAAAAAAAGTTTTGATGAAAACAGGGTATTTTAATACTAAATTTGTAGTTTTATGATTTAAAAATACAAACCAATATTAAAAAATTTAGTAGAAGATTACGCGAAAGAATCATAAATTTTTAAAAATATATATTTTTTAATTTTTTTTTTATTAAGCCGGACCCAGCCCGCTCATTTTGGGCTGGGCTAGACTTGAACAGTGAAACCCTCTCCACTATTCACATGCTACGTGAACAGTGGAGATGGTGTAGCGAAGAAGAAACGTGAACAGTGGAGATGGTGCAGCGAAGAAAAAAAAGAAGAAGGAGAAGGAAGAGGGGCGGACCAACAGTGGCTTCAAGGCTGTGCTATTGGTGGTTGCTGACCGGAGAATGGTTTAGATGGTGGTTGGCCTTTCTTCTTCTTCTTTGTGTTTTTTTTTTTTGCTTTGTTCTCCTCTGTTTTTGGTTTTTCAGTGTTTTTTCTTCTATTTCTATGGTGCAGGTCTGTTATCAATGATGGGAAGGATGGTGGCAGCTGACGATGGCTATGGGTGGCGCTGGTGACGACCATGAAGATAGCAGCCAGTGGTTCCTCCTCCTTTCTTTTCTTTTTTATTTTCACTTCCAAGACTTGGCAATGGCATTGGTGGTGCTATTTCTTTTCTTATTGTCTGTGTAGAGGCGCAAGCTTCTTCTTGTTCACAGGTGTTACAATAGAGAGAGAAAGGTGGTGAGAGGCTGACAGTGGTGTTGTTCTAAGCACTGGAGAAAAAAGGAGACCAAAGAGATTGAGGTTACTATTATTCTCTTCTCCTCTGGTCTTTGTTTTCTATTATGTTCTCCCCCCTTCTTTTCCTTTTTCTTTTGTTTTACCCGAACTTCTTTCCTCTCAAAAACGAACTCTCCTTCTCTATTTTCTCTTCTCCCCTGTTCCTCTTATCTGTCTTCAAAATCTTCTTCCCCGCTCCTAGTTTGTTTTCCTTCTCAGGCAACTTAAATAGTTTTGCCCCTACCTCTCTCATTTGTCTCCTGGTTTCCTCCCCTCTAGTTTTTTTTAATCTATCTTTCCTCTCTTTCAAACAATTCTTCCTCCTCTCTCACATTCATCCCCCTTCCTCCTTCAAGTGTTCCCCCCTTCTTCTATTTATAAGTAAGAGGAAAGGGACCCCCCTACTCTATCCCATCATGGTGCAGGACGGAGTTGGGCTACCTTACCTCTGTAAGGTAAGGTGGCCGGCCGTTTACAGGGCATGGTGCCCCTTTCTTGGTAGGGTATGGGTTTTGGCAAGTTTTTATGCAAGTGGAGTGTAAAGAGAGCAGGAACAAACATTTCAAAAAATCCTTTTCTCCCCTATCTTTGCATTTGCAGGGGAGATAAGTTGCACCGTGCCATTCAAAATGGCACCGTGTAGTTTTTTTTTTAAGAAAAGAAAAATGAATTTGCGAGTGACCAAAAAATAGGTTATGACAATGTGTATCATTCTTTTTCTTCGTTAATATTATGAAGCATAAATATAGCCTCTTGACCCTCTTGTGACAACAAGCCAACCTAATATTAATAAAAAATTAATGTGCAAATGATGTCAAAATGAGATAAATTAAAGGCATATATCTCCTTGTAGGGTCTATAAATAATACATTACTAAATGACACGATCAAAGAGTTGATGTCTTATTCTAAATGTAGGAGTGTCAAAATAATAAATAACCCGGCAAGACCGGGATCGAACCATAGGGAAGTTAACTATATAAATTATAAATAATAATAATAATAATAATAATAAGAAAAATAACAACAACAACAATAATGGTGGTGGTGAAGATGACTTAAAGAGGACTTTGAGATGTAAGATTAATGTAAAGATTATACAATAATAAAAATAAACGAAACAATATAAGAACATAAATATGATATAAGTTAACTAAGTATAGTAAAGGAAATGAAAAGTATGAACAAGAGATTAATGAAAGCAAAAGTTAAGTATTACAAAAATATAAAGAGAGAGAGTAAGAACATGATCTTGATATGAAAAATAAGATGCCTAAATGAATGGAAAATATCTTCTTTTATAGGCTAAAATTCAAAACTATTCATTTGGTAATTGATAATTGATGTAATGGCCAACTATTGATTAGTAGACTTGGTGAATAACATTACTCAAGCACTTTAGCTAGCTGAATTAACATTGATGCAATCAGAATTTGGTAAAGTATTCTTCATAAAAGTTGTTGAAAATTATCTTTTCCTTCTACCTACCAAATTTTAGATCATTTGAAGCATAAGAGCTCCAAATATGTCCAAATTAACATTAGTGGATAGGCCGCATGCTCTTATCTAGATGAAATCTCATTTTTACCATCCGAATTTGAGTTGGTCCTCTCATGAAAGTTGTTGGAAATTGTCTTTTCCTTCCACTTAGCAAATTTCAAATCATTTGGACTTCTAGAATTCCAATTATGGGTAAAACTCTAAGTAGTGTTTGGGTTGTATTGCAGGACATATTCAGACTTTTTTTTTTTGTGGCCAAACTTTAAATTTGAATTTATGGAAAATTTAGGTCTTTCCATACCTATAAAAGTTGTAGGTTTATTTCTTATCTTTCCATCCATATAAAATAATATGAAATCCAAGATCTATAACTCTAGATATGATTCGATGATTGAACAGTGTTCAAATTTGAAGTGAATCGACATCTCCTTCATAAGCTTAGCCTTTTCTTTATCCTTTTACTTCCAATTGTTAATCATAACAATCAATCCTTTGAATTGTGAGAATACCTATATTTGAAATGAGCATTTACCATAAATTAACGGTATCCTATATTATCAAACTTGTTATTATAAAACATGCTCTAGTTAAGGAGTTATTGATACTTCAAGTGCAAAATGATGATATAAAACCTTGATAAAAATACACTTTTAAGTACTAATCACTAAACATATGTAATATATATGCTTTGACATACCAGCATAATAAATTAAAATCATCATGTTAACTTGTGCCAACTTAAGAAACAATCCATCATATTTTATGCATTTAAGACGAATGCTACCCCCTTCAATTTAGAAAGAGGGGATGCCAATCAAAATACACATTTTTATAACTCAATTTGCTTTCATATGCCAGTACATGTGACTGCATATCCATCAATAGAAAGCCTAAGAAAAACTATAACATCATGTAGTGTTGGTGTCCATTTCTCATGCTTAAGATGAAATATGTGTCTCATGCCTCCATCACTTAATTAGGGCATGGATCAAGTCGTGGTCAAGCTTGATGTATTCTAGATAACTAAATGGATAAAAAACCAGCCTAGACACATTTTTCCTAACCCATTCATCTAGATTCACTTGCTCATGTGTTTGATAATAAATCATGGTCTTATCTTGCATAACAATTTAAATTGTAATTACAAAAGTATATAAAACTTTTAATGTTAAGTAATGAAAAAAAATTTAAATATTCTTATAATCTTGGAGAAAATGTCCTTTAATCAATGTCTTTCTTGCAATGACAAGACTAAAAGTGTAAGCGGGCCTGGTAGGCATGTACGGTGACTATAACTCAAACTCTTCTTGAAAATATTCATGCTCGCTATGAATGTAATCGTTATGCTCTCTGAGAATCTCACAGTTATAATGTGATTGCCTAACATGAGAAAAAGATCTATCACATCGCGTACATGGCATTCTATATAAGAGTACTTGTATTTGATGTGAAAATAAATAAGTATAATGTGCTTTATAAAAATATCATAATATATTTGACTAAATACTTTTTTAGTCATATAATTATTTTTTATATATATACATTGTTGATTAGGACATGTTTTTCTATTATGCCCTATGTCATTATATATATCACACCTATAATGTATATAACCTTTTTTACCATCCACCTTATTGTACAAACTAGTACATATTTGATATATATCACACCTATAATGTATATAACCCTTTTTGCCATCCACCTTATTGTACAAACAAGTACATATTTGTCAACTTCAACTATACCTAAATTCTCATTAAGATAAGTCTATTTTAACTCAAGATCCAGTGTAATCACACCATTCTATCTCCTCTAGTAATGGATGAAATTACATGTTATATGTTGATATGTAGCTTTGAACTAATGATCATCAATAAACTGTGTAAAGTTTAGGTGATTCTCAGTATAATATGCAAGAACAAGTGAACATGGACATTGGAATGGCTATCATTTACCATATGTGCATGTTCTATCATTCAATTTGATTGCATGTTTGACTTCTTTTACAACACTCAATTTAAAAGGGGGTGTTGACCTGAAAAACCTATTGCTCGGAGTCAAGCACCATCGCAATAAGATTTTTTGATTTATCCTTACTCATTGTCAATTCAACTTGAATTCATATGGGCCAAATCATTCAATGTTGAATGAAATCATTTGCTTCATGTCTTCGCTTGACCTGATAACTATTACATCTATAAAGTGTTAATTACACTAGAGTAGAAACTTGCATTGCTCGAGCACCTTTTAAAACATGATTAAATGATTATGAAATATAAGTTCTTATATTACCATATTTGTAACTGCCATTATAATATAAGATTATTTTCTTCAAAAATTTCAAAAGCCAATAGGAGTATCCTATTCTTTACATCAAAAGCAACTATAATCAATAACTTCCTATCATATTGCCCATAAAAATGTCTTCAATCAAAATTAATAAGTGGCCTACAACACTTGAAGCCTTCAATACAAGCTTTAAATGTCCAAAACACAATTCAAATATCATCAAGATTTTCTTTATACATCCAATTAACAACTATTCCATGATTTTATTATTTTATTACCGAGAACAACCTTGGTAATTTTTCAAAAGATTTCTCATGTGAACCAAAAAATATGCTTATGCACCTATTTTGCAACCTATACTTTGTCATATGATATTTTTACTTGTTGTCATAACCTAAAATAACTTTGAAGTTGAGTTTTAGTTGAATGAATAATGACCTATAATCATAATGAAGGAAAGAAAAGCTTACTAATCCTAAACATATGCTTTTTAAATAAGGAAATGACATCTTTGATAATGCTTTCATAGTACTTAAAAAAGTCCTTTGTGGTCCCTGTTTGAGCCTAGCAAGTTTTCCTTTGAAATTAACCCTAACTAGAATCACACCACACATTAGAGGTAAGTACAGGGATTAAAAAAGCAATTTAAAAGCAAGATTATAGAAAATAATGTTCAATGATCATAGGTGCTCTAATAAAGATGATGGCATGGAGAAATCCAAAGATTAAAAAAGATTAAGCATGTCATAAAAAAAATATTGAATATGATGATGATGCTCAAAACCAAATGAAGAAAAAAACAAGACAAGAAATCCAAGCCTATTAGAGAATAATATAAATCATATTCTGGGACCTCACCTAACAGTTTAAGCTATTGGGTTGAGATGGTTATTTGATATGGTATCAGAGATTTGATGACCAAGTGGTCATGAGTTTGAATCTCACCATCCCTATTTATTTGATAAAAATTAAGCATAAGGTAAAGTGGACTTGTGTAAGTTTCAAGCCCAAAGGGCTTTCACTTTCAGGTGTGTGTTAGAGAATAATATAAATCATATTTTGGAACCTCATCTAACATATTAAGCTATTGGTTGAGATGGTTCTTTGACAAAGCCCAACACTAGGAGCATCACCATATTATTTTACAAGAAAAGGCATAAATAGATATTAATAAAAGAAAAACTTAAGCATTACAAAAATATAAAGACAGTGAGCAAAAACATAGTCTTATGGTTTGGAGTTGTCAATCAAATAAAGGCCTAGGAGAACATGATTATATAAGTGTAGTAAAGGAAATAAAAGGCATAAAGAGATATTAATGAAAGAAAAACTTAAGCATTACAAAAATATAAAGAAAGTGAGTAAGAACAGTCTTGATTTGAAAACCAAGATGCCTAAATGCATGGACAAAAATCAAAACTAATTTGATGACTGATTATTGAGTGAGTGACCATATCTTGACTTGGTGATAATTCTTATCTTCTTGTCCGAATAAAATGACATTGCTAATATCAGAATTTGAACAGCTAGTATTCATAAAAGTTTTGGAAATTGTCTCAACTTTCTAACACAAAACAAATCGGTGTTTTGAACTTTTAGAACTTGAGATATGGGCTGAAAACTAAATAATATCTCGATTACAGGGAAAATTTCAACTTCTTTATTGTTGCTACAATTTAAACTTGAAACAATATTTTTGATCTTAGACTTTGCATAAAATTTTTAGGTCTATGTCTTAATTTTTCATCCATAATGACCAGACTTAAATCCAAGTTCTATATCTCCATTTATGATCCAATAACCAAATGGTGTTCCAGTTTGAATTTAACCAGCATCTCTTCTCTAAGTTTAGCCCTCACTTTATCTTCTCAATTTTAGTACTTAAACTCATCAATCAATCCTTTAATTTATGTGATAGGCCTGTATTGAAGATAAACATTTATCATAAATTCAAGGTATCTTATTTTATCAAACTTGTTATTATAAAACATGTTTTAATTCAGGAGTTATTGATACTTCAAGTGCAAAATGATGATATAAAACCTTGATAAAAATATACTTTTAAGTACTAATTACACCTCCAACCTACTTATTACCAGTTTCTAGTAATCAAAGTGTTAAAATAGAAAAAAAAATTGCAAGACCCACAAACCAAGGCATTCATCGTATAACCCTCATTGGAGAAATCACCCAAATTTCATTTGAAAGAGTGATAACAATAATGCATAAACTCCACAACTACCGTTTCAAGTATACCATAATTCTTAAAATTCTCATAAATGTGTACCTCCTTATACTCCCCCTCCTATAAGAGATCTTGAGGATACATTGCATGTATTCATTGAAAAGAAAGAGGCAATCAACACTCAACTTACTTAAACCATGATAGATTTTAAAGATACTCTTGCAAAATTCACATCTACTCTTAGTTTTCAGGAGAAAGGTAAGTTTCCATCTCAACCACAACAAAATCCCAAAGGGCAATACAATTCAAGTGCAAGTAGCTCCAAAAACCAACACATGGATCAAGTCTAATCAGTAATTACTCTCCATAATGGTAAGGTGATTGAAAAACCTATTATTGAACCTCGCAAGAAGTGGGAGAAGACATCAATCTTTTCGTCGTGTCAAACATTACAAAGAAATGGTGATTGAAAAACCTATTATTGAACCTCGTAAGAAGGATGATGAGTTAATATTTGAGAGTAAGGAAGGTTAAACCTGAACATTACAAAGAAAAAATTAATTCCCTACCAGTACTTCCATTTTCTCATCCCACGAACAAATAGAAAAAAGTTAATCACGATTCTGAAATCTTTGAAATTTTCAAATAGGAAGAAATCGAGGATGAAAAAAGCACTAAAAATGTTGTTGTGGATCATTTGTCAAAAATGATAATAGATTCAACATCTAACATCACACCAATTGATGATTATTTTCATAATGAATCTTCACTTTCTATTGCTTCAATACCTTAATCTGCTAATATTAATAATTTTCTTGCTTTAGAGTTTTTACCAGCTCAATTAGATACCTTAGATAAAAGAAAGTTTTTGAGCGATGAGTAGAACATTTATTGGGATGACCATTACTTATTCAAATATTATCCTAATCAAATATGTCAAGATGCATTATTGATAATGAGATAGTAGTGTCATTAAATTTTATCATTCCGAAGCATATGAGGGTCATTTCTTGTAAATAAGATGACTGTAAAAATCTTACAATATGAATTCTATTAGCCCACTATGTTTAAGGACATACATGCATTTTGTAAAATCTGTGAAAATTGTCAAAAGGTAGAATTTATTTCAAAACATATAGTCTTTAGATAATCTTCTATTGACTTTTGAGACATATCCTGATGGAGATATAGATTGTAAAATTTATGATCATAACCCTATTTTCATAAAGAATATTCTTGACTTAGTCTTGGAAATTTGACTAACAAAGACCTTATTTGTTAGTTTTTAAGAAAACTAGATAGGAAGCCTATCTCTGACTTATAGAGAGCGTTTAAGCCATTCTTGGATGTAAAACCAAGGGAAGATGTGAGTCACAATCACAACTATTTGTACATACACTTGTTCTTATTAAAAAGCAAAAAAAAAAAAGAGTAACTCCTACATATAGGTGATATGATTGCATTTTTACTTTCTTATTTATAAAACCTTCTATTTCCTCTCATTTTTACTCAACTCATATAGCTACCAAGAATAGAAGAGTGTGATAAATAGAGGTATCCTTAATTTTTACAATAAAAAACTATTTGTGTTTTTGATGGATCAAGTCTTAGGAAAGAAAAATAGTTTTTAGAATTAGTAAATCATCTTGGTCGGGTACTAGCTGAGATAAAGATTCATTTAGTGTATGGAGGAGGCAGCCTTGGGTTAATGGGGACTGTGTCAATAGCTATATTTTTAGGAGACAGTCAAGTTTTGGGTATCATTCAAAAAGCTTTAGCTAAAATGGATATCATCGGAAAAACAGTTAAAAAGGAATTACAGATTTCTACAATGTCTAAACGAATGAATGCAATATTTGATCATGTTGACACCTTCATTGCCTTATCAAGTGGTTTGGGCATATTAGAATAGATATTTTATATTTTCTCTTAGGCCTAACTAAACATTCACTAGAAACCTATAGGTTTACTTAAAGTTAATGTTTTTTATGATAATTTCTTGTCTTTTCTTGATCATGTTATGGAATAAAATTTTCTAACATCTTCAACACGACAAATCATAATCTTTAATTTTTACTACTAAACAACTGCTTGATCAACTACAATCTTTCATCTCTGTAATTGATTTCTCCATGAGTCAAATAGACTGGTCAAACAAAGAAAGTCGTAAAAAGCTTAGATTGGATTTGAGCTTTAATTTGTAAAACTTGTGTCTTTTTATTTTATTAATAACATAATATTTCTGTTTTGTTATTTTTTTAGTGTGTTTTAGGTTTGTCAGTGTTCACTGTTTTAGGTGATGTCTTCTTTACTCTATCTTTCTACCTTAGAACATTGAGGACAATATCTCGTTTTGGTTAGGGGGAATGGGGAATAGTTGACATTAAAAAAAAAACTAACTGACTAACTGTTTTTGCTATTATTAAAACTATTTGACAGAACTATTATTAGAATGACAGAGTAAGGAGGAATTTTATTGAATCTTGAGATGCATTTTAGTAAATATTCTTATCAAGGTCTATCATAACACTTTTTGAAATATTCAAGTTTACAAACTCTCATATTATTATCACTTGATTCTACTTCATATATTCATTTAACAATTATTCTTAAACCTTCATTTTCACACACACACACACACTTTAACATATAATTATAGGTTGTATATTGGATTATTACATTATTTATATTCTTTTGTTAAAGGTAACAACTAAGAGAAAGGGATAGTATATAATTTGAAAAAAAAAATTCATAATATTGATGATAATAAAAATATAGATAAGTTTTGTTTTGTAGCCTCCCTAACCTAAGCAATTAAGTTTAGAGGGGTGTTTTAACATTTAATACCTTAAAGTCAACTGACTTGAGAGTTATTGGCCTAGTACTTGTTATATGGGTTAATGAGAAAATCTTAAGGCAATAAAATATTGCACTATTTACATATCAGTATCTGCAACCCGAGTTACTAAGCTCGTATGGGTGTCTCAACATCTAAAGCCCTCGTCTGGGAATCATTAGCCTGAAGCTCGTTACATGGGTTAAATATGTATTGTGTTTTAAGTTAAATGTATATATATTAAAAAAAAAAAGATAATAATCTTAACCAAAGGAAGTTAACCTTAAGAAAACATTAGAACAAAATTGTGTTTTCATCCAAGTAAAGCCCTATAACTATGTATTAATATATTGAGCATAAAAAAAAAGTTTATTAATATCTTATTTAAGAAGTATGAAGCGGATATATAAATTTAATAATAGTTTATTTATTTGAACAAATTTATGGACGTTGAATAACGAATGTCTTGCTTTTAAATGTCACAAATTATTTTTAACTCTTTGATTACTAGGGACTAACAATAAGCTGGTTGGGGGTGATTAGTACCTAAAAGTGTATTTTTATCAAGGTTTTATATTATCATATTACACTTAAAATCAATAAATTTCCTAACTTGAGCATGTTTTATAATAACTAGTATGATAATATAGATATCTTTAATTTTTGGTAAATGCTTTTATTTTAATACAAGCATATCTCACAATTTAAAGAATTGATTGATGTGTTTAATTATTAAAAGTGAAAAGATAAAAAGATGGCTAAGTTTAAAGAAGAGATGATGGTTCAATTCAAACTAGAATACCATTTGGTTTTTGAATCATAATTGGAGTTGTAGAAATGGATCTATGTCTGGTTTATATGTATGGAAAGCTAAGATATAGACCTAAAACTTTAATGAAGAGGCTAAGATTCAAAATAGTTGTTTTAAAGTTGAAATGGTAGCAACAAAAGAGAAGTAAAAATTTGTCTTGTAGCCTAGATATTATTCAGTGTTTAGCCTATATCCCAAGTTCTAGAGGTTCAAATGAGCTCATTCTTATTTTGTTGAAAAGTTGAGATAAATGCCTGGAACTTTCATGAAGACTATCTATTCAAATTCTGATGTTAGCAATGATGTTTTGTTCAAACACGAAGATAATGGTTGTCACCAAGTCAAAAGGTGGCCACCCACTTAATAATTAGTCATCAAATTAATAGTTCTGAATTTTACCTTATAAAAGGAGGCATTTGCCATAAATTAAGATATCTTGATGTTCAGATTAAGATCACTCTCTTTCTTTGTATTTTGTAATGTTCAAGTTTTATTTTAAGTTATATTAATCTCTTGTTTATTTTTTTTATTTTCTTTGCTATACTTAGTTAATTTATATCATGTTTATGTTCTTATATTGTTTATTTATGTTTTTCTTATTCATTATGTTTAGCTAAGTTAATTTTGTCAAGGTGAAAATGGTATACTAATGGTGTAAGAATAAATATAATATAAACTCAACATGAACTTTAGTGTTTAATACTAACATGTTTTGTATTTGTTATCTTACTCACTCTTAATACCTTTCTTGTTAAATGATTAATCTAGATTTGTATTGTACAACCTTTGGTATAATAAATACTTTGGCACTTTCATAGCTTACTGTATGGTATAATGGACACTTGTGCTATAAAAAGAAACTTGATTTGTTGTTAACATAAGTTACTACCATGAATACCTAATCATATTTACAAGTATTGACATTACTCAAATAAAATAATTAATATAATCATGTTAATAATTTATAATCTGATTGGAACCTTCTTTGTGTGTGGTTTTTATTTGAGTAATAAAAATAGTTTATACTATACTTATTTGAAATATCATTAGTGAATCCTCTAACATTGATAATTTTTTATCCTTGTTTAATCTTTGCATCAATATCACATCTTAAAAGTTCTCTTCAACTCCCCTTTTCATTTATTGTTTATAATGTTTTATAGTTCACCTCCCTATGGTCCAATCCCGGTCTTGCTGGATAATTTATTATTTTGGTACTCCTATATTTGGGATAAAACATTAATATTTTGATCACTAGCTAGGTTGCTTGGCTTTGCTTTTGGTTGCTTTGTGCTACTGGTTGGGTTAGCTTAGACACCTCCACTATGTGGTTTCTTTTTTAACCTTTCTTGCACATCTTGGTTTTGGCCTTGTACAACTTATATTTTGCAGGGAGCTTATTCCTTACATGTGCTTTGTGTATAAAATATAAGTTTCTTTATGTTGCCTGGTTAGTTGGTCTATATATGCATGACCTGGCTATTCTTGATATTCTTTTTCTTAGGAGCTTGTCTAAACTTGCTGGTTTTCTAGCATTGTAACCTTTGATTTTAATTTATACTTATATTTTGATAAATAAAAAAAATTACTTATACTTGTTTAGGGACATACCATATTACATGTTGTATCATTTGTTGGAATTAAACCAAGTGCTTACCATAAATATTCTCCTTTCCAACTTGTTTTTGATATACCAATAAATTAATTTCATCTACAAACCTTTTATTGTGCGATGTGTGCTTATAGCACCCCCCATAAAAGACTAAAATGGGTTTACAATGTAGAAGAGAAATTTATGTTGGTTTTGATTCTTCTTTAATTATTAAATTCCTTGAACCTTTGACTAATGATGTTTTTAAGACATGTCTTGAAAACTTTCATTTTTATGAGAATATTTTCCCATTATTAGGGGAAGAAAATTTAGTGTCTGAAGCACAACAAGAAATTACTTGAAATAACCTGAAATAATTTTATTTTGATCCAAGGACAAATTAATGAAGACTTGAAGTTTAAAAGATAATTAATTTATAAAATTTTACAAATCAAATATTAGATGTTTTCACCAATAGTGAAAAGGTAATTAAATCCCACATTTTAGTTGTAAATGCTCAATTTATAATTGAAATCCTTGAAGAAGGAAAAAAAAATCAATTTATAATTGAAATCCTTGAAGAAGGGAAAAAAAAAAGAAGCAATATAGTAGCAAATAAATCTATATCACGCCTAAAGCACAAAAGACCTGTTGATACTAAGAAAAAAAATCTTAGAAAACAAAAATTACAACAAATAGATAAAGATACTTTTTAAGATTCCTCATCCATAAAATAGATGATAAATACTGTGTCAAAATCATCTCCTAATATTAATCCTCCTAAAGAGGGACCTCCTAAAAAACATTTCTTGAAGAGATCCAGATACTTCTCCTCCATAAACTATTTTCACATGTGAGAGATTTTGAATCAAAATAAAATTGTGATAAATGATGTATTTGAGTTTGAGGTTGGTTTTAGTATCACAATAAGTGATGATGAAATTAAACCATAAACTATCAAAGAATGGCAACATCAAAACGATTAACTAATATGGATAAAAGCAATCCAAACAAAGTTAGACTCACTTGCAAAATGTGTAGGATTTCAAACCTATAATTCATAAACCTAAAGGTTTTATGATTGTACAATACAAGTGGGTTTTTGTTAGAAAATAAAATAAAAGCATTAAAATTATTCTATGCAAGACATAACTTGTTGCATGGGGTTTCTCAAGAAAACTTGATATTGATTATGAGGAGACTTATTCTTTAGTTATGGATGCAATCACTTTTAGATTTTTTTTTATTGGTTTAGTAGCTCTATTATGCGTTTAATTGATGTAGTTATGAAATATCTATATAGATCATTAAATAAAGATATCCATATAAAATTCTCTAATGAGACATATTTTTAATATATGGTCAGTTAAGGGAAAGTATTATAAAATCTATG
This sequence comes from Populus euphratica, assembly GCF_000495115.2. Classification (NCBI taxonomy): domain Eukaryota; kingdom Viridiplantae; phylum Streptophyta; class Magnoliopsida; order Malpighiales; family Salicaceae; genus Populus; species Populus euphratica. Next base: position 127,315 of record NW_011500185.1, on the reverse strand, counting down.
ATTATATATATTGAATCATCAAAATCTTGTAATCTTCATGACTCTTGGTTTAGCCTATTGATTTTTCATGATACTTAGATTTTTTAATGTTTTTTAATGTTCTTATTTTATTCACATATAAATATATTACTTGTCTTGTATTTTAAGGATTGAAAAATATATAAGAAAATGTATTGATTTTTCTTTTAAGTTTTATTCTAAATATGAATATTTTTACTTATTTTTATTTTTATTTTTTAACATAGTCTAATTTAAATTAACATATTAGTTTTTAATAGAATTAGTAACTTATTTCTTAAAATAAAAAGAAGGGTTAAAGAGATGCATTAAATAGTGATAGCAATAATTGAAAAGTATATGGGGTACAATAATGATTAATTATTTCTGTATTAATTAACCCTCTCTCAACAACTGTCTCGAGACAGGAGAACTCCAGAAAGAGAAAACCGGAGCCATTTAGGAAATTCTGCACAAAAAAATCGTCGACCCTTCGTACCAAGAGATTGACACTTAAATATGTGGGCGTCAAATCCTCCTGGCGCTATAAATGATTGATAAGTTCGATCCAAGAGAGAGACTTTAACATGGTGTGTTTCATGTGGGAACCGATGCCTACCGTCAATAAATAAAATTATGCGCATTCAGACAATAAATAAAATTTCCCTTAAGAAATAATAATAAAAATATCAAATTCCTTTTCGCGTGATAAATGATTGATAAGTTCGTTCCAAGATATTTTAATATGTAAATATTTTAAATATGAAGATTTGAAATTTTAAAATTTCTCTTAAGAAATAATAATAATAGGTTTCATAGCCCTTTTTCCTTTGTAGTTAACGCTTTATATTTTATACTTTTATATTTTTTAAATTATGATTTTGGCTGTGATCGTAGTGATATACAATTAATATACTTAGTGATTTATTTCTTTTTTTTTTTATCTTAGTTAATATTAATAATTAGTAATTAATGAAGTATTAGAGCTTTATTTACATGACTAATTTTAACTAATAAAGTTACTGAAAATTGTTTATTTTTTATGGTTAAAATTGTATTTTATTATTTTTTAATTTATTTTGTTTTAAATTTATTTTATATTTTTAAATTATTTTTATGTACTGGTTTTAAAAATAATTTTAAATAATAATATTAAAATATTATTTTCATATATTTTTTATTGTGTTGGAGGCATTGTCTTTTTTATTTTTTGTGCTAAAAGTTTTTAGGCATGACTTGATAGTCAGCTCTAATATTATTGGAACTACTTAAATTGCTAGATATTTTTAATTTTATTTTTTGTCTTTTTAGATTTTTGTCTTTGCTCTTATTTAATTTTTTATACTATAAAGAGAAAATAAATTAATAGGTTTATACTATAAAGAGAAAATAAATTAATGGGGTTTTTTTATATTATATAAAAGTTGGATGATGATAATTATTTTTCATTTGAGATTTGGTTATGTTGAATTTCTTTTTTTTTAACATTAGGTCCTATTGTCCTCTCAACACAATAACTTTGTCATAACTCATTAATGAGTTTTTTTTCTTTATTTTTATTTAATTTAATTCATATAATTAGACTTTGAATTTCATATAAAATTGCAGCTTAATTTTTATGTATTAGTTTTTAGAATCCTTCTTCACTTGCTTTTTCTATATATCTTTGTTTTATTTTTTAATTTTTATTTAAAAATAAAAAATAAATTTAAAAAATAACCCATAAATAAATTACGAGAATTAGTAATGGAGTTTTGGGTCTTTAACCTGTTGTTTTGGCTAATTTATAGTGGAGAGATGCGGGCTTGTATAGGGAAGAGGGAAAATGACTATTGTGGTTGTCATTCAATTTTGTTTTATGTGTTTGAGTTTGATATTTTTTGGCTTTGGGCGAGTCTAAAGGAATAGTTTTTGGTCAATTAATTTTTATCTATGTTTTTGTTTTTTGTATAGCAGTATAGTGAGGGTGAGAAAAAGGGGTTGAATATTTAATATAATTATTAAACATAATTACTAATGGAATTATTAATGATAAGTTGAATATTTAATATTTTTTATAATGTATCGATCATTTTGTCAGTAATTAACATTGGTATTTTTTTCTAACCCCCCAAAATTTTTCAAAACCTCCTAGAATTGTTTGATGACATTTTGTTCTGTGATAATTCTAACTGTGATTTGAATTTTTAGTGGCGAAGTTCTATAATTGTTTTTTAACTCTCTAGAACTCTTTGAAGAACTAATTAGTAATTTTGTTGGTATTTCACATGTTGTCGGTATGAAGAAATTACACATGAAAAATTATATTAATGTCAATTTTATTATGTATTGATGTTTTACGTATAAAATCAATTCAAAATCTTTTTATTTATAATTTTCTTCTTCTTCAATTTCATCATCATCATATCCATCATTATCATCTTTATTGATTTTTGTATGTCCACTAGTTCTTAATATGTCATTTAATTCCTCAACATCAATATCAATAAAAGTATTATCAATAATATAAATATTTGAATTCTCTTTTAAATCAGTAGACAAAGAAACTCGATATGGGTTTACTAACTCATCAAGTTGAAAGACATCATTTCTCATAGTTATTTTATCGTTACTATCCTGAACAACTTGAACACAACCCCTAGATTTAGTTTTCATAATGGATAATCAATCAACTTTAGAACGATCATTTCTAAAGGAATTAATGTGTGTAATAAACTTGTTGGCATTACATAGCAAAAACGAAGACATTGTTGATGTTGTGAAGTGTAACCTCTGTATTAATTTTAACCAAACCATGGTGGATTTCTAATATGATTCCTTTATTAGTAGTATCATACTAGTAGCATTTGAATAAAAAGACTATATTCTACTCATTATGATATTATAATTCAATCACCTCTTATAACTTTTCATAATAATTAACACAAACTTTACTATCCATTAATGAAATACCCAATATAACATTTGACTTTTTTTTTAGGACCCAAACATAGTAAATACAAACTACCATTATCATTGCCTCGTATTTGATACACTTTGGTGCAAGATTACAATCATTTACAATTAAATAGAAAAGTGTAATAAAATTAAGTATTAAAAGAGTTACCAATTATTAAGTACTGGTTATATGTGTTTTAAAACACTTGACAAATTATTCATCTTGTAATTGAAAATCTTAGATTCAATCATATGTGAGTTTAAGAATAGTAAAAATTGACAATGTTACCTATAAGAAATTATTGAATCTATCAATTTATATGAGAATATAAGAGAAAATTGTTCAAAAATAGCAACATATTAATGTCATACTTATTAAATAAAATATTTGAATTCATCGTAGTTTAATAATACATAGTTATATGCATGTCTGAATTTGATTTCTATCAAGTATCTTTCTCTCATTGTATTTTTTTTATAAAAGTTCATCTAGGCTGGGGAAATATTGAAAAATTCACACTCAAGCTTATTTCCCACTATCATGTCTTGAAATACAGTTGATTCTTTTTTTTTTCGGTGAGATTTAAAATAATACGAGATAAATATTAAAATATTTTCAATAATATAAACCTCATATATCAAAACTTTAATATGCGTCTTGTTTTTAACTTTTTTCTTAAGATTGAACAAGTATCTATATATAACCAAATAAAGATTTAATAAATGAATGCTTTAAATCTTTTTTCTCAAAAGAAAATATAAATTTACTTAGGATATATATATAATTCCTAACTTCTCAAATGCATACATCCATCTATACTAGATAAGAAGGATGAAGAGAATACAATCTTAAGTTTGTAGATTGTCCAGATAATATTTGTTTCAAACTTCTTCATATGTTAGGTATGTAACTTGTTAGAGCAAATATCTCTAAAAGAGTAACTAATCTTTGTAAATGCACACCATATCTTTTTTAATAATAAATCCCTATAAGTATGTGGGATGAGTGTTTATATAAACACATGGTAGTTATGACTTTTCATTCCATACAATATATCATCCTTCAAATTCACCAATTTAGATGTTTTTAAAGCATATCTATTAGGAAAACATTTACTTTTAAGCTATTGGTAGACAAGTAATTGTGTCTTTTATCTAAAGTGAAGCCAACTTTGGTCTTTGTGACCCATGACCCATCATAAACAAACTCTATATTTTTATAGCGAGAAAACAAAGGTATATCCATTCTCACCTTTATATTATCCTTTATCTTCCATTTCATATCCATCACTGTGATAAAAAAAAATTTCAATCATGTTTTATATATATATATATATATATGTATATACATGACATCAAAATTATGATAAAGAAGATTAGTCTTCCAATAAGAATGCTTTTAAAAAATACTTTGCTTTATCCAACTGTTGGTTACATCAAAATCAGGAAACTTTTGCTTACCAAAATAAAAACCAAACACATTGCCCTCATCCTACAAGACCATATCATATAATTCTTCACCTAATGGTATTGATAGTGCAACATCCTTTTCAACTCTACCTATAAAAGTCTTTTTGTTCTTTTTTAGAGAGTGTTTTGGTCATTTAGATCTTGTATTAAAGATTTCAAGTACTATAGACCACTTATTAGTGTTGATGGCACATATTTGAATGGGTGATATGATGGGAAGTTATTGATTGTAGCTAATTTTAATACAAATAATAAGATATTGCCATTGACTTTTGTAATTATTGAAAAAAATAATTCTAATTGGAGATTTTTTCCCTTTATTTACAAAGACACATTACTAGTGATACAATATGTATTTGTACAATTCAGATAGACATTCAATCTTAAAGAATGGAGTAGCAGAAATTTAGTGTGAACTTTTAAGATACCATTGGTATTGCAACTAATATTTTATTAGTAATATCAATTATAAATTCAAAAACCTATTTACGGAAAAAGATTTGATGAAGATGTGTTATGAACCTTGAAGGTGAAATTTGATTCATGGTATGAAATAATATGTAAGTTGGACTTAACTTATCATGAATGGCTTGAAAGGGAATTAAAAAAAAAGGCATTATGTTATGATGACGGTCATCAGTGTGGGAGCATTACCTGTAATATTTCAGAATTATTTAATCATGTTTTGAAAGGTGCTCATTTAATCCTTGTTTTTGCTCTACTATAATTGACATTTTATAGTTGCAATAGTTATTGGGTCAAACAAAAACATGAAACAAATGATTTCATTCAACATAAAATGATTTGGCCCCCATCAATTTTGGTTGAATTGAAAATAAATAGAGATAAATCAAGAGATTATACTGCAATATTATTTGACTCCAAGCAACAAGTTTTTCAGGTTAACAATTCCATTAAACCGTGTTTTATTAAATAAGTTAGATGAGGCAGTCTGATTGAATGATAGAACATGCACATGTGGTAAATTATTGACAACCTAATGTTCATGTTCACGTGTTTTTATATGTTGTATTGAGAATCATTGAAACTTTACATAATTTATTGATGATCATTACACGTTTTAAAGCTACAGATCAATATGTGACAAATAATTTCATCCATTACAAGACATATTAGAAAGAGTTATTATACCGGATCTGGAGTTGAAGTAGACTCATTTATATGGAAATTCAAGCATGGTCGATGAATGTCTACTTGTTTGTACAACGAGAGAGATGAAAGAAAGGGTTATACACATTATAGGTGAGACATATGCAATGACATAGGCCATAATAAAAAAAACATGTATTAATCAATAATGTATATATGACAAAACAAAACTTTAGTCAAATATATAATGATATTTTTATAAAGTATATTAAACTTATTTAATTTCACTTTATACACAAATACTCTTACATAGGATACCGTATACATGAGGTGATAAATCTTCTTTTCATGTTGAGCAATCACATTACAACTATGACATTCCCGAAGATCATGATAATGACATTCATGAAGAGCATGAATATTTTCATTGACAATTTGATCCTAGTCATAATACATGCCTACGAGATCTACTGACACTTTTATCCTGCTATTTCAGGAAAGACACCGATAGGAAGATGTTTTCTCTAGGATTATAAGAATATTTAATTTTTTTTTCATTACTTAGCATTAAAAATTATATATATTTATGTAATTATACTTTAAATTGTTATGTAGGATGATACCATGATTTTATTATCAGACACATAAGTGAATGAAACTAAATGAATGGGTTCAACTATATATGTTCCTGGCTGGATTTTTATAAATTAATTTTCTAGAGCATATGAAGAACGACCACATCAAGATCCATGCTCTAATTGAGCGATGAAGATGTGAGACACACATATTCCATATTAGGCATGAGAAGATGACTAACACTAAAGGATGTTATAATTTTTCTTGGACTTCTTATTGGTGGACGAACAGTCACATTTACTAGCGTGTGTAATCGGATTGAGTTATGCAAGCATGCATTTTGATTGGCACCTCTCCATTTAAATTGAAGGGGGTATCATACATCTTAAATGGAATGGGAAGATATTTATCATACAACCAAATTATGCTAACGATGAGGTCATATAGAGTTATCAATTAAATTGTGATTTGAATGTGTTGATTATTTATTAAGTTAACATGAATTAGTATAATAATTTTAATGTGTTATGTTTTTATGTTAGAGCATATATACACATATATACTACATCGGTTTGATAATATATTGTTCATAGACCTCATGGTGAGATATATGCCATTTAATTTATCTGATGCTCTTGGATGATTTTGACATCATCCACTCATTAATGTTTTATTAATATTAAGTTGACTTGTTGCTATGAAAGGCTTGATAGATTGTATTTGTGTTTTGTAATAATGATGAAGAAAATAAATGATACACCTATGCATATCAATGGTTTAATGTTTTCCACAATAGACTTGATAAAAGAGGTTAATTCTTGATAATATCATAGCAAATGATGAGGCTATTCGGGTAGAAGCATGAGCATGATATAGTTATGTTATTGATGAACTTGGATAATTTAGTAGACTACATAAATATAGATAGATAAATGAGTTAAGTTTAGATAAGTTAAGTTAATATATTTTGATATTTCAATTACTAGAATGTTCTATTATTTAAGTATGATTTATTTTGCATGTTTATTAAATATATTTATAATTTACTTCCCGTGGTTACTTATAATCATGAAATGTGAGAATTTGTTATGTTTGATTATTGTGATTCTTTACATGTAATTTAAGCGAAACAAGATTTAGGGTATAGTTTCTAAATAGAAAAAACTTTGCTTAAATTTAGTTAAATTAAAAACTTTCATTCTCTTTAAAATTATTAACTAAATTAAATATAAGATTAATAAACTACATAATAAATATTATAAGAACTATTTTTTATTAGATTTAGATGTAACAGAGATTTGTTACTGAAATTTTTATGAAATAACTGAGATAATTATTAAAATTTAATTGACTTGAAAATCACAATTTCAATTAAATTAATAACTACAAAAAGAGAACTACTTTATTATGCCCAGGAATCCAAAATAATTCAATCGTGTCAGCTCAGAACGTGCCATAATGTAACATTTACTATTTTTCCTTCTGCCAACTAGAATATTAAATGATTTTGGGCCCCCATTCCCTTTCGGTTCAGCTTTATAATATAATAAACTATTTTCATATGGATGGGATAAATTTTTAGTAAAAACTTTAATATATAATTTTTTTTAATGTTTTTATAATAAAAATTCTAATTCTGATTCAAAATATCAATGTATATATTTAATTAAATAAATTAACAATTATCTATGTTAATAAATATAAAAAAGTATTAATATTTTTATTTGACTTGCCTAGATACTTAAATATAATAAAAATTATGAGTTAATAACAACATGTAAGTTTAAACTTTTTTTTTAATATAGTAAAAAGTTAAAAAAAATGTTGCAATTATTATATTGAAATACCATTTCTTCTTTGTATAGTAATTATTTTTTAAAAAGGGTAAATTAGAAATACAACAAAATTATCAAAAAATTTATATAAGAATGAAGATAAGAAAACAAAATAACATAAATAGATCAAGTGTAAAATGATAAATATTTCAAATATAAAGAGTGAAAAAAAGAAGGAAAAATAAGGCAAAACTAAAAAAAAGGTGTGAAATATACCATGTATAAAATGATAAAAATGTCAAGTATAGAAGTGAATAAAATTAAAAAAAGTTTTTTTTCTAAAAAATTCTAGATTTTTCATTGTAAAAATACGTTACAAAAAAATATAATTTATTTGTTACAAGAGAATAGTTACAACAAAATATTTAATATTATTGATAAAATATAATCTTACAGACAAAATCTAGTCTTTTTTATCAATATTATTTAAAATAAGACATTTATTTCAAATTAAACACAAATGAGTCTCTCATTACTACAAATTAATGAAGAAACAAATCACATTACTAGATCTCATTGATGAAAGGGTCTTGCCGGGTTATTTATTACTTCGACACTCCTGCACTTGGGAGAAGACATCAATCTTTTAGTCGTGTCAAAAAGATAAAAGTTTCTTTTTTGAATAACAAAACTCAATTTCTAAAACTTTATTTAAAACCACTATTTAACTGACATAATCTCCAATATTTTTTTAGTTACAAATTTACAATATAAATGAAGAATCATACTCTAAAATAGATTTAAAAAATAAAAATTTATATAGAGATTTTTTAATACGAGTCTACGTCTTTTTCTAATTGCATTTTAAGCATCCTATCCCTTACTGAATTAATGTATTTTTAATATAAAAAATCTTTCTTATTGTTTCTTGCTTTGATCAAAAGAATGATATCTTCTCCCAAATATAGGAGTGTCAAATTAATAATAGCTCGGTAAGACTAGATTGAACTATAGAGAGATAAACTATACAACAACAACAATAATAAGAAGAAGTTAAAGAGATCTTTGAGATGTGATATTGATGTAAGGATTAAATAAGGATAAAATATTTATCAAGGTTAAAGGATCTACTAATGGTATTTCAAACAAATATAATATAAACTCTTTTTATTAGTCAATTGGAAACCCCACACAAAGAAGATTCCAATCAAATTATAAATTGTTAAAAAGATTATATTAGTTATCTTATTCAAATAATGTTAATACTTGTAAATGTTGTTAGATTTTCCTGATTATAACTTATGTTAACAACAAATCAAGTTTCTTTCATAGCATAGGTGTCAGTTATACCATGTGATTGGACTATAAAAGTACCAAGTATTTGTTGTATCAATGGTTATACAACATAAATTTAGATTAACCATTTAACAAGTAAAATATTAAAAGTGAACAAGATAACAAATATAAAACATGTTAGTATCAAACAATAAAGTACATGTTGAGTTTATACTATACTTATTCTTACACCATTAGTGTAACCTTTTTGGCTTGACATAATAAACTTAGCGAAGTATAATGAAGAAGAGAAACATAAATAATCAAGATAAGAACATAAATAAGATATAAGTTAAATAAGTAAAGAAAAGAAAATGAAAAGTATAAACAAGATTTAATGAAAGCAAAACTTAAGCATTACAAAAATATAAATAAAAAAAACAAGAATGATTAGTACTTAAAAATGTATTTTTATCATGGTTTTATATCATCATTTTGCACTTGAAGTATCAATAACTCCTTAACTAAAACATGTTTTATAATAATATATCTAATAATATAAGATACCTTTAATTTGTGGTAAATGTTCATTTTAAATGCAGGCCTATCACATAAATGAAAGGATTGTTTGATGAATTTAAGAACTGAAACTGAAAGGACAAAACGATGGCCAAACTTAA